>NW_026515517.1:17500-102500 GCF_014898815.1 Panonychus citri | reverse complement strand
AGAATGCAGAACGAGCTTCATAAATGAATAGTTTATTAACACCAATTAATGTACCTATTCTTCTTTTATCTCTCGAGTATCCTGATATTGTTGCCGTGTTGTTTTGATCTTCCATTGCTGATGTTGATGTCGAGGATGATAAGTATGATGATGGTGAAATCAAAAAAGATTGTTGTTGTTGTTGTTGTTGTTGTTGTTGTGGACGATGATGCTGTTGGTGATGATGATGAGATATAGAACCTAACCGTAGAGCATTGTTAGGTGCTGGAGTAGACAATTGAGTCTGCTCTCGAATTAAACTCTCGTATCCAGGAAAATCACCAGCATCAAAACTACCATCATCGGTATCAAGAGTCTTTTTCGTATAGATAAAATTATCCAAAAATTTTATACCACAATAAGTAATGTAAATTTTTCTCCCACCCGACAGTGTTGCACCTTCTGTTACTGTACTTGTTGTTGTTGTTGTTGTTGTTGTTGTCAAATAATATAAAGGTTTGTAGCATTGACCAGGTATTTTTGCTGAAAAGGGTACCGGCATAAGTGATGGTATTTCAATGATAAATGTATGACCAAAGTGTGCTTTCAATATTTTACCTGTTAGATAACATTGAAAGTTAAGAGTCATCGGTATATTTGTGTAAACATGGAATCCGCAGTCTTTAGCGTGAATGATACATTCAACGTTATCCATGTTATGATTGTTTGAAAATATTGTTTTAAGTTTTGCAACGAAAGAAGTTACATGAACTTCGTTAACATGGTAACCAATGTATGGGGTTGGTATTGGTTGATCACCCGTGTTAGAGGCATCATCAGATGATTGATGAATCAAAGCAGATCTTGAGATGACGCTTGGTTCTTTACATGTTGGCAGCACGGTTGTTGTTGATGTTGATAATGTTAAACGTGGTGAAAATGGTTTTATACTGTTTTTACAAGGACAGTCAATATCCCAGGAAGCATACCGTAAATAGGTTAGTTCATTGTTAACCGTTAATGTTGTCCCAAGTTGTGAAAACATATCAAAATCTGTACGACAATCAATAGGTTCACAGTGACCATATCTGTGTACATAATTTTTTCCACCAAGTGCTCGTGAATTGAAAACTGTATCTTTTGGTGATAATGGAATAAAATAATCATTTTGCGGATAAGGTTCAAGTGCAAACTTTTCAATAAATTGCATCTCGAGAGCTGCTATTTCTTGATTTGTATCTGTCGGTAAACTGTTCTGATTAGTAGTAGTAGGAGTAGTGGGAGTAATAGAAGTAGAAGTAGTAGCAGTGCTGTACATTTTGCGTAGTTTTTTCTTGTCTAACCGATTGTTGATAAAACAAACAATGAAAAACCAGAAATGATTGATACGTGTGAAGTTTTGTATGTGAGAAAATAGTAAAAGTAATGAAGTAACAATTGGAAACAAAATGATTATTCTATCACTGGTGATATTAATATTGTATGTTTCTTACATTTTACTACGAGTAAACAGGAACATAGCAAATCATATAACGAGTACCGGATACAACAATGGCTTTATAACAATGTATGACAAGTCAACAGATAACATTTGTGATAGATTGATTTTATTTCCAACCCTTAATTGGCTAATATACGCGATCCATGGATCAATTTATATGATAAGTTCAAACAATTCTGGTGACCTGATTAACGCTGGTTGCTCAAATCCTGGATATCTGGTAACAGCACTTACTCCGCAGATTAAATTACGAAAAATATGTTACGATTTTAATGGCTCGCTGTTACTTGATGAGTATAAAAATTCATACGTTTACATACACTATTTCAATGATATCAATAATGGCAACAACAACAACAACAACAACAACAAAAAGTCACATCAAAGTTTAAATAATCATAGGCATTTAACACTGCTGGATGCCCTGAATTTTTGCTTAGCCAACCAAATGTTAGCATTTGATGCTAGCATTTACACATATGATAGACAAGAGCATGAACAGCAACAGCCAGCAACACAAGAAAACCAAATATTAGAACAACAGAAAGAAAAAAAGAAAATACAGGAACATACTCAATACAAGGGTAAAAAAATATTTGTTGAAGTGAAGCAACACAGAGCAACCAATGTAACCCAAAGTCACAGTTTATTGAATAGTAGGCAAAATCTGGCACAAAAGTTTAATTTTAGTTTACATCAAATAGAAAGATTTATTGAGACTCATAAAAACAAGCGAGCTACAAATGCCCAAACCCAGTAGAATAGTAACAAAATATAAGCGAAAAACAATACCTGTAAATCTTAAAGCCCAATTAAAGTCACCGTTTAATGTCTCTTGTAAACACTGGTTGGAGCGAAAAGTTTCCGATAAAAATATAGTAACTTGGATATTTTATTCCAGTATTGGTGCTGGTACCAATTTGATTGTTGGTTGTAATCAAAATTACGATATTGTAACATCTTTCCATACAGGAGAGTACACTTTTGTACACGCATCGTATAAATGTTCCGGTACATGTTTTGAAGTTATTTTTAGGGCTACTTGTGAACCCAGTGAACATGGTCAACTTGTACGTTTACCTGTCTCACCTGGCAATAGTACACTTACGCAACTCATTTGTAAATTTTCGTCACCAATTACTTTACACACAAATAATTTAGCTGCTTTCATTAACTCTGATTTAACATCAATCGCTGATATCCCGCAAATGTTAACTATTAGTCCAATTGATCGATGTTCATTCCATTGTTTTATCGATGAAAAACGTAAACAACAACAACAATATAAACAACAACAACAACAAAAACAACAACAACAACAACAACAACAACAACGTCAATTAGGACGACGACGACGACGACGACGACGACGACAGACACATGAACAGAGAGTAACAGTTAACAATAAACGATAACGATAACAACAAAAGTACCATCTTTCAATGAAATAAAAAAAGTTTGAACCGCAAATATCATTCAGTGATTATGTCAGTTAGTAAATTTATTTTAGTTTAATTGCATTGTACAGTAGGTTGTACCGTTGGATCAGCAAGAATAGCAAGGTAATAATCCAAGGTTATGGAGATAATATTAATATTATGTGCTTGTCAGTTTAGCATTATTATTCAATTTTTTGAGCTTTACATTTGGTACATTGATAGAGAGCGGATTCACCTTCATCGGAGGCTCGTAGCAGTTTACTTTGAATGAAAATGTAATCATGATCACAACTGGCAATATCTATTGGTCTGAAAGGATTCTCCTTTCTGGGTACACAAAAAGCATCACCAACAAGTATGGGTGATTGTAGTTCAGTGTAACGTAAGGAAATCATTAATTTTTGCTTGGTCACATCCCAACGAAATATGTTCAATGACGATGATTCTATAATGCAAAAAAAAAGAAAAAATGTACAAATCTGAGAAAATCAGAAGCAGGTAAAACAAAGAAACCAAAGTAATACTGTGAATTTCTATTCTTGAAAAATTTTGCCTCGTGTTACTTGCCCATACCAGGAATCACCATCGTATACCAGGCTAAGAGTACCAAGAGCAGTATCAATGCTGTTAGGAGAAGAAGAAACAGAAGAAGAAGAAGAAGAAGAAGAGATAGCTGAAGGTGTAGAAGTAGAAATGAAAGTAGAAGTAGATGGTGTACTGATTGATCCTTTCTTGTTCAACGTGTATCGGTAGATTACGTTTTCATTTTTTGCAATATCAACATTGAGTCCACAAATCCTAGCTAAATCCATCCAATAAGATTCGTAACCGGACGATTGTAACAAGTGTAACAATTTACTTACCTGTTCACCTGGAACATCATCATCATCAGTATCAGTACACGTATCACTATCACGCCTATCTCTGATACTACTTGATGAGTTGATTGCTTCAACCTCTCTTATATCTCTGTCAATATAATAGTTTAGAGCTTTTTGAGCTAGTTTTTCATTTTGTATTCCGTAACTGTAAGCAAACAGGCAAGCAGTTAAATTAACTCTTCTTACATTGACACACATGAGCGGTAACAGGGTACCATAATTTCTTAAAATTTGGACATTTTTCTGTATAAGGACAAGTGAAACCAAATGTTGTTGAAAAGCAACCTCCAAATGATTACGATCAACAATTATTCCTGCGCTATTCTCTAAATTGAAAATTTTCAAATCAAAACAAGAATAGGAAACTGGCATAAAATTGCCAAAATCTGTTGAAAAACAATCCACTGGCTCTGTACTTATATTAGATGTGTATACATTAAGTTGTAAATTGTTACAATATTCATTTGATATTTGCTCAACAAACGACTCATTTGTGAGACCAGATCGACGACCGTTGCAGTTTTTCATCGTTGTGTTTATCATCAGTAATCAGTATCCCCTGTATTAGTAATAATAAACCAATATTTTGCATTATAGCTGAACTTGTATGTTATATATATATACATTATAGTAGAGTATTGAGCTCACAAACAAAAAATGGAATTTGAGAAACAACAAAGTTATAACAATGGGATTTCAACCGATGTTTTTCTAGCTGGTCAAAAACATAAACCGAAACAAAAACAGTTCGAGTTGCCTGAAAAAAGTATAAATTTAAAAGAAATTTATAATGAAATTGTGAAAACCAAAAATCCTCGTCTCTTGTTACAGTGTACAGTAACCTCAAACAATAATGGAACTTCGAACGTTGCAAATATTCAACAAATTGCAAATAGTGTTGAAAAGACAACAGATTTAAATGTTTACCGAAAACTAGTGCTGTTCTGTTGTCTAATTGAAATTACCAAGAGGGTTGCTAAATCAACAATTGCAACAACCATTGAACAACGCTATGAATCTATTGACAAGTCGCTACTAACTTGTTCAAGTTTTCCTGCTAGACTTGCTGTCTGTTTGTATACACTTCAACGTTCGGTAACCGATAAATTTAAAGTTAAACTCATACAATATATGGTGAAACAAGCTGGCAATGAATCCCTTAATGCAGAGTCAATCTTGGAACAGCTTAAAGCTCAAGTTATTACCAATCCAGGGTACAATGGAAGTGTTGCTAAAATTGAATTTGAAAGTATTTACCCTGGTTCTGGTATTGATGGTGGACTGACGATGGGTGATGAGCATGGTGCACAACATCAGCAACAACAACAACAACTCAACGATAAAATCAAATCAATTCTTATGAAAACTTTTCTCGATTTGGCTGATATTTTGAAATCTGATTCATTTGCCAGCCTAGCATTCAACTTTGATCCCAAACTTTACATGGTACTAATTGAGGAGGCTATAAAAAGTAAAAACTCTACACACCGAGAATGGTGGTACATGCCATTTTTCCAGATATACAAAACGAAGTATATGACAAAAGGTTCGCTTTCTCCGGCTAAAATAAATGCTCTATTGAAAAACCGCTTCAGTGTCATGAACATTGACTATATCAGCCAAATTTGGGAAGAAATGAAAACAAAAGATAACGAAGATCAACTGAGACTTGAGGTGCTAGCATCAACCCTACCACCTAGCAGGAAAACTTTACGAAATTCAGACATTTTCATAAAAGATTCACAAGAGTATGAGGTTTACATTGCTGATATTGGTTTCACTTCACAACTCATATATACAACGATAAATGGTACATGGAGAGTTGCCCTTTACATGAATGCATTGTACGATGTTTTCGGTGTAACCTGTACGTTTACAGCATCAAATGCTTGTGTTGTTATCGGTGAGTCTAAAGCCGCTGCTGTTACTGCTGCTTCTGCTGATGATGATGATGATGATGATGATGATGATGATGATGATGATGGTGATTATGTTGATTTGGAGCGCCATCAAAATCACATTTATACGAATTCCATTGCTGATGATAACTCTGCTGCTGCTGCTGCTGCTGCTGCTTTTGATGATGATGATGATAATGCTGGTGATGATAATAATGATAATGATGACAATGATGATGATGATTATGATTATGATATTTCAGATAGCGCAGATAATGCTAATTCCAAAGAAAATAGAAGGCAAAAATCTTTGTCAAATACAAAAACAGGTTGCAAGAAACAACAACAAAAATATCTCAAAAATATTGGACAAATGAAATGGAGTGATCGATTGAAATTAGTAAATTTCAGAGATAAAATTGCCTTAACCCAAATGACCGGTGCTGAAATAAAACAGATTGCCAATAAATGTAGTGTGGCTTACTCATATAAAGATGAATCAAATGATAATACCTATGTAACAAAATGTGTAAATATCCGAGGAATAAGTAGTATGAATGGTAATAAAAAACAAAAAATTAACGCTTAATCAATTTGAGCAAACTTGAAACATGTACAACGATTGTTTTCATTTTTTTCATTACAGTCGCCTCTTATTGCTTTTTGTTTCTTCAATTGCAAAGTATGTCGATCAAAAGGTCCATACAAGTTAATTGTTGCCACTTGTGCAACTGAATACTGCTGTTTACCTCCTGCTTGCTTGTTTTTCATATTTTGGAAATTGTTGTGTAAAAGCAATCTCAAAAGATACAATGAAAGCATTTCATTATTGACTGCATTATTATTTATCAATTTCAAATGAAGCGTATTATTCCATGGGTACAAGAGTTCAGTGTAAAGAGATTCATTTGATGACTTGTTTGTTGGTTCCTCTGTAATATCAAGTGAAACAGTTGATTCAGAGGGACTCAAAAGTATAAGCTTATGTTTTAAATATGATCTTATTACTTTTATATTATGTAACAAATTTTCATACGGATAGGCAGCCATGTTAGCTGATGATGACCAAGATGTATCAATATATATGATTATAGTACATTTTCCAATTTTGTTTGCCTGATATGTTGAAAGCTGACTACACAAACTTAAAGGAGAAAAACAGTAAACTTTGATTTTTTTTGTTTTCACTGTACACTGTTTACCTGAGCGATTCAGTTCTACATCTGAATCATTTTTGTCGTTTTTCCGTTTTATGTTTCCAGAATTTTCATCATCATATGGCCTGTAACTATCATCATCATCATCATCATTATCATCATCATCATCATTCCAAATCTTACATTGTAGCTCAGAATAATTGTAATCAATGAAATCACGGATAAGTTTTAGATTATTTGAATCAACAATATATTTCATTTGTTTTGCTGATAAGTTGTTGTTATTGTTTTTTTCTTAAATCAACATTTTAAATGTAATTTTTCTTTTGTATTGTATTATAATTTTGTAAAACATAACACCTAATAATACCCGTGTGTTTTATGTATGTATGTATATGTGTGTGTGTTTGTGCTTGTGTTTGTGTTTGTGTTTATACTGTAGTGTATATTCACTTACAGGAAATAACTCTTTTACCTTTTCGGATATCAAATAGTATATGACTGCACTATATTTATATACATATATGCTTTTTTCAATAAAATGGGTGCTCTTTTCACTACGGAACAACTTAAACTTATGCAATCCCTTGGATCTGCATCAGGTTACAAGCTTGACAGTTACTCTTTATCATCAGTGAAATCAAAATTTACTCATTTGAAACATTTACTGAAAGCTGTTGACAATGATATGACTGATAAGCGTTTATTACACAATGCTAATGCATTGCTTGATACCATTAAAGATAAACACGGTAAACCATTGACTAACTCATATAAACGTCAAATTGCTTATACATTGAAATCAATATTGCCACAGACCGATGTGCAACCGGAGGCTTACAAAAAGCCTGACAAGTTACCAAATGGGTTGGATGATGAGGGTCAATCTCAATTGTCAGGTGACGCAGGTGTGAACAGGGGGGCGCTAACATCGGCTCATTTAACATTTTTACGACAAATGTTAACCAAAGCATGCGTCTTCATCACAAACCGTGAAACGCTAGCTGATACACCTAGTGGACAGGTTCCATTTGATTCATATGATTTCATTGATGTTTACGATACAATGTTATGTATAGTGTTAACATCAACAACACTGCTACGAATTTCATTTCTGATGCAGTTGAAAATGTCTCATTTAGACTCTATTCTGGCAGAACAACCGATTGCTATCCCTGCAAAATGGTCACACAATGGGAGAACGTCGAAACTACACACAATTGTTAAAAACGATTTTCTCGTTAAACTCATTGAGATAATCAGAGGTAACCGGCCTCGTATCATTGCAATCTTAAGTGAACTACTTTCACTGGGTGTGAAACACCTTGAATCAAAACAGGAACGTGCTGAGAGAAATTATATTCTACTTTCGTCACAGGCAACCATGAGACGTAAGCTTAAACGAGTAGCGGTAACCGTACAAACAGACCAACCAGTATACTGGAAAACGTTAGGATATAATCTTTTTCGTAAATTGACAACATCAATACTTGTCGATCAAGGTGGACTTGATGTTGCACAACTAATGAACTCACATGTCTCCAGTAAAACTACACTGGACCATTATACGATACAAAATACAAAAGCTCTTTCTACAACCTTTAACAAGTTAGCAAACAACATAGGATAAAAGTAAAGATATTCAACAAGTAATCATAAGACATTTGCTGATTGGCAGTGATTGCACAGCACAGTATTTACAGTATTTCGCGACATTGTATCGGTTATTTATTTTTACAAATCCTACTAATGCTAAAAACAGTAACAGTGGCAGAAATAAGAGGTACAGGAAAGGTACAGGTACATCATTTTATTATTACTCACATTGGTTAATGACATATCTAGGTACATACAGGTACATACGTCATATGCCAATGCAAATGTCAACTTATTGCGTTGCCTTTATGGTTGTTTAACCGTTTTCTTTCACTTATGACCATAGTTGTTGTTGTTGTTATTTCTGCTCTAAATGTTGAGTTCAATGTACATGTATATATATATAGATCAGGATGTAAACAAAAAACCGCTTGACTGTGTACATACAATACTTGTTTCTAGTGATGGGTCACAAATAACATGAATTAACTAATCAACAAACATCACTTCAAGAGGTATTGACATCAGTGGAAACTTTAACATATTTTCTATCATAGTCTGCAAATGCATGAGATCTGCATGTTCTATATGCTTCTCGTGCTACCGTAACAAGTTCAGGTTGACATTTGATCTTTGAGAAAAGTTTCTCATAATCCCAACAGTTGTACCTTGATGGAGTATCAATGTATTTACTGCGATCTAGCTCAAAATTAGACAAAATGAGAAAACATGACTCCACCACATGGGTTGATTGTAAATTCATTTTAAACTTTATTCCATCAGGTATACCATAAGAAACAGGTAACAGGTCAATGTTTGTATTAAGATCCAAATTTTCAAGGTTTGGTAGGACAACAAGCTCAGCAAAATCAAATGAAGACAAATTATTGTGCCCTAGATACAGGTTAACCAATTTCCATGATTCCCCAAACAGAGAGGTTGGTAGCAACTTAAGACGATTGAACGATAAATTTATTGTGAATAGTCTATTACCTGGGTATGAGAAGAGTGTCGGTTCCAGCGTTCGTAGATGATTATTGGCTAAATTGAGTATAGCCAGTTCAGAACAATCATGGAACAATGTTTCAGGTAGCGAGACAAGCCTGTTATTTGCCAAGTTTATTGTTTTTGTAGCCCTGCAACCTGGTTTAAACCAGAATTTGCTTATTGTGTGTAAACCATTTGATTGTAGATTTAGGTTACGGATTATTGCACCATTTCTGAAAATATTTTTACTCAACTTATCAAGTCGATTGTGATCCAGTGAAAGTGTATCAACTTGTTTCAGATAATTTAATCCTACCTGCTTTAAACTGGCCTCATCTAAACTGGTATAACTCAAATCTAAAGTCACCAAACCACTAACCAGTGCTCGATTAATACTACTTTTTTCAAATGTCTCACTTGAATAAACCCATCTATTTGAACAGTTCACTGTTACTATTGATGTTGTTATTGTTGTTGCTGTTGTTGCTGTTGTTGTCGTTGTTGCTGCTGCTGCTGCTGCTGTTGTTGTTGTTGTTGTTGTTGTTGGTTCTGATGATTTAGCCTTCTCACAGACACAACCAATATTTTCTGAACAAAAGTCTATCATACCAGTAACCGATGATGATGATGATGATGATGATGAAGGTAACATAGGAATATTTACTTCCCGTCTGTTTCTAGCGTGGGCTATCAATGAGAGGGTACTTTTATCAGGTACCAGTACATTGTACACTGCTGTTGCTGTTGCTGATTCTACAGCTCCTGTTGTTGTTGTTGTTGTTGTTTTTTTTGTTGTTGTTAGAGTGACAACTTGTTCAGAGCAGGTGCAAGTTCTCAGGCAAGAATATAAAACAATGCAAAAAACGGTTATTAGGTATGATTTTTTGTCCATATTGATTATTGAAGGGTTAACTCTTTCGTGAGTGTTGCGTGACTCACTCACGTGTTTCTTTTGTTCACGCTCTTTCTGCCGTTTAGCATCATATGATATGGTTGTCATTTTGTCCAATTGATATGCAAGCATCCAGGTTTGTTGTATCAATTGGCAAATCAATTTTCTAATTAACGAACCTGTATGACCAATATATAGCGATCAATAATTTTTGGGTGGGCAGAAAAATCTAGCCACACGAATGTTCAAATTATGATGCGAGAATAAGGTATATGCTAAATAAGCTGCAAGTGAGAACCACATTTGCTGATACCAACAACGACAACAGGCATAACATGCATGTACTCTATATATATATAAATAAGCAAATATGTAGGTATACATGTATTTATATTTTGACATGTATGTATGTACACATGACAAAATGTGTATGTGTGTGCCTATGTTGTCAGTTTATCTCATTTTTTCCGCTTCGCTTTGGTGATGCGCAATGGCGATTTACTGTTCAATTATTATTATTATTATTATTATTATTATGTAAATGTAAAGGTTCAAATAGGTGACCTAAACAATAAGAATGGGAACAATAAATACACTTCATAAATGCCATTTTTGTACAATTTTCATGACACCCAATCTGATTAACATTTGCAAACAGTAATGTTTCCGGGTTATCAAAAGTTAACCGGACACCACTCTTACTACCCCGCTTACTACTACTACTACTACTACTACCACTACTACCACCACCACCACCGACATCAACCGGAAAACCAGATTTTTTCCATGCATATTTTATCATTGGAATAAAATCTGGGGCTGATAGTTGGTTCCATATGAGTGCATGTAACTTGATAATTGTTGCTCTCTTATGAACATCTATCAGGTAGTTTTCCAAAATAATGTGTTCAGACATACGTCGGAAAATACGTTTCCATTGCCGGAAAAAGTAAACATCCAATGGTTGCATGAATGAGGTAGTACCCGGTGGTAAAATTGATACTTGAACCTGTTTACCGGAAATATTGAAAATATTGTCAGCTGTATGCGTGGAAAATGAGTCAACAACAAGGCAACATTTACCACCAGTAATGACTGGAGCTAGACAATTGTTTTTCCATTCCTCAAGGGTTTTCCTCTCAATTTTCCCTGACTTGGAAGCTGTAATAAAAATATTATCTATTCGGGGCAAAGCTTTCGATACAAGTGGTCCAAATACTCCGCCAACCTCTTGAAAGACAATCATCAGATTTTTCTGTAACTGTCCCGACATACTGATGATTGGTTGTATCGTATAGGAATGAGTTAACTTTGTCAACTGCTGGGCTACAGACATTGTTGTACGTTCCCCTCGCAAGGATAAGCTTCGTGCACCGTACATTTCATACTTGAAACCTGACTGATCACTGTTGAAAATCTGCTCTGGTCCGTAGAGGGGTGCAACATCTGACGTAAATTGAACTATAAACTCTATGCCCGAGTCAACAATGGCCTCCTGTTGACTTGAATATGAATTGGTTACAAATTTCGTTATCTTTCGAGAGACAATTTTATTTCGCACTTTGAAAGCAGCTACCCAAGAAGGTGAGGCTTTGAATGTGTTACATGAGAGAGCACGAGCTTTCTTCAATGCCCAGGTACGTAAATCAGCATCATGTACAATTTTCAGATCATCTCGAGCTTTTTTAAATCGTTTCCATGTGTACTTTCCTATTTCTTCTAGTATCTGTGGTCGAGTACCATTCTCGTAAACTGCCAGGTAATTTCGAAATTTCGATATACACTGTGGATTGGTTATCCGTCTAAACCGATGTTTTGTTGTCTTGTAACAATGACCAGCATCGAAAAAATCTACAATACGTTCCATTTCTCTGCGTGTAAATGTTTTCCGACAAACCTTGTACACTGTCGAATTTTTGTCACTTGATTGTTGTTGAGGTGTCAATACTGGTACATAGTTAGCATCATCAGCTTCACTCTCATCAAATTCTAACTCTGCCTCATGAGAAGCTACAACATCAACAGCAATAGATGATCTGTTAAGGTTACCAAGTAGTTCTGCAAGAGCATCAATCAACTCCGGATTGTGTAGTACATGTCTACGGGTACTTTTACCCAAACGTCTTCTTACTGCGGCTAAAAGTTCATCAATGTTCATTCTCATTGAATTGGAATACTGATGATGATCAGCATCATCGTCAGCATCATCATCATCATCATCATCATAATCATCATCACCGTCGTCATTATCATTAGCTGAATCATCAGTATACTTCATTCGTTTAACACACTGATGAAGATTTGAAGACATTGTTGTTGAGTTTATTGTCGCTTCCCTATTTTATCAATAATGTAGAAAATAAGTATAATATCACATTACACTGATTAGTTGAGTTCACTGCACCTGGTACTATACACCTGATACTGTCTGCGAACACACCACAGTAGACTTGATACCATTTGAGTACCAACTTGCATGCAAATGAAGACTCAAACAATATTCATCATCTCTTTAGTATGACCCACCTACCTATCATCGTCTATCATATATTTCATTATCAAAGTAATCAAAATTGTAGCAGCGGGTCCGGATTGCAGATTCTAATATCTTCATTGATCTATGCAAAAATCTTAATGCTTTAGTACACAGCCAATTTATATAAAAAATCAGTAAGAAAATGACCAATTGGTGTGATATCGATCAGGTGCTACACACACACACACACACACAAACTTCTGTTATTAATGTTTTGTTGTGTTACGATCAACACAGTGTTAAGGACAAGCTAATTGCAATATCGACGATAGATGATAATCTGATAAACAAAAAGAGAAAGAGAAAGTGAGAAAACAAAAACAATTGTTAGAATTTCAACAACAAGTTTAATAATACCAATCACAATAAAAACTACCATAGGAAGTTTACTAGAATTAACATAGCTGTGTAACAATGTTTACTGTGCTTTAAGTTTTCTTACACAATTTTTCTGCTCTTTTTCAATGGCAATAGTATGCTATTCATTCATAGTCATATATTGTAATGTATGTCAATTAGCGTAATTCATCAGCTTCAGATTGAGTTCTAGGTTTTTTGCTTGCACGCGGAGAAACAGGGAAAACGTCATCCATTGTATGTTGTTGTTGTTGCTGCTGCTGCTGCTGATGATCGGTACCAATAAGTTGATTTTTTTTGTCATCAGAACCTGGTGCATAAGTTATGCGCAATTGTGAACCCAATGTACGAGTTTTCTTTACTTTGTCAGTCAAGTATGAATGCTTGTGTAAATTTTTACCAATCTCTTTATAGGATAAAGATTGTGGCTGTATATCATTTTTCCAAAGTAACTGACCAAGTGATAGGATTGCAAAAAGTACCTGATAGCTTGTTGTTGAACATTTCTTCCCTTTTATGTGTACTTGTTTATCCATTTTGTTTTCTGCTTCATTGATTTGTGAACGTAAACTGTCACGTATCTCAGAAATTTTTTTACGCATCATTAAGCTATTCACATCACGTTGTTGCTTCTGTTGGGCTTTCTTTCTCTTTTTGTCATCATCATCATCATCATCATCATCAACTGCATCATTGTTGTCGTTGTTACTATTTGTTTCATGAAATTTTTGTTGTTGTTGACACAATGAAACATTTGTACTACCATGATGATCATGATGATGATTACCAGTATTATTGGTATCAAAAATATACGGCGTTTTATAATAGTCAAGATAATTCATGTACGTCATAAGTAAGTTTTCCACATCACCATTTGTGCTACCATCATCGATATCATTCTCCGTACAAGTATCAACACTTATCTTTGAATGCTGTAATGTGTGAATAAATTGTTTACCATATTTTGAAAAAATTTTCAATGTTTGACAACTTGCGATCAGGGCTGCATAAGATTTACCAGCCTTTCGATGTGTCCTATAAAATGAACCATTCAATAAACGACAAGAAGCGACAAGATCCAATTTTGCTAAATCATTTGATGCATCATTTGGGTGATCAACAAGATTCTCATAAGATTTCAGATAAACATCAACAGGAATGTCTCGTTTATCGAATGCGGAAAAATATGATGATGATGATGATGATCCTACATCAGATGATCCTTCCTCATTTTGGCTTGATGATTGTACAGTTTGTTTGAAGTTAACAGGTCTATGGGTTAGTTTATATTCACATTTATTACGATTTTTAAGAAAAACCAATTCCCATGGTTTGATTGAACCTTTTCCAGTTTCCGAGTGTGCAATTAAACAACAACCAACCATTGGACCAGTTTGAGTTAATACACCAGCTTGAACCCATATCTCTTCATTGAACCAATTTCTACGTCGTGGAACAAGTAATCCTCTTGTACTACCATTTGTCTTTAGTTTTACCTCGAGATCCATTGTTGTTGACAAGGTTGGCATCTCATGCGAATCAGATGAGTTGACTTTTTTCTCAAAAACACCAAATTTATACTTTGTATACATTTTTGCTGCTGATTTGCCTGCTACTGCTGTAATACCATTACTGACAACACCACCACCAAGGACACCACTACCAGAAGCAGTATCAGCTGGGGCTGAACAAGAGAAACTTTTCAGGTTACTCCAGTCAATATTTTTTTTTAAACTTGTGATTGTAGAACAACCAGTACCACTACTACTACCTGCTTGACTTTTTTTCCAAAGTTGTTTGTCTTTGTTTGTAAGCCTGCTGTTGTTGTTGTTATTGTAAGTTGATGAGGGATCAGTCGATTCAACAATTTTATACAATTGTTGTGCATTGTTGTCAGCTAAATAGGTTATTAAACCCATTTCAATGGTAATGTTGGACTCATCAAGGGTTGAACTATTGATTCCATTTACAGTTATGAAACCAGTATCATTGTAATCAGATGCAATCATATCAATATGAATCCCTTTCTCTGCAAGTTCATATTGATTGTGGCAAACAAACAGAACTACAAGTAACTCGATAGGGCATGATTTAAGCTTCTTACTTCTCTTTTTTGGTTTAAGTGTTTTCAAAATTATACCAGTATTGATACAAAATCGACACATTGGCGGAAGTGTAACCGAACTTAAAGTTATCATACCAAGTGACGTATCAACCCAAACATTTTCATAATCAATCAATGTTTCAAGTTCCAGGATACATGCTGATTCTGATTTCACGTTTTCAGGTATTTCATCAATATAATATCTTTCCTCTAAAGGTTTACAATATATTGGTGCCTTTAAAACGCAACTTTGTATCTGTCCCATGTTATATATCTGTTTTAGCAGTTCATCATGTATACTTTTAACAGATAAAACATTATTACATGTTGTTGTTGTTGTTGTTGTTGTTGTTGTTAATTCAGATTTCAATGTAGTTGATTGTGTTTGACATAAATCATTGTTCATCATATCATAGTTCTTTTCATTTGTGTCTGGGTTATCATCACCATCACTACCAGCAGTAGCATCAGACAACAAAGTACTACGACTAGTAGTAGTAGCAGCATAGGTAGTAGCAAGGGAATCAGATGAAGAGTTTGCTAGTGCAACAACTGTGCTACTTTCAAGTTGGTAACCTTCATGTCTGCCTGAAGGTGTGGTAAGCAGTTCAATTGACGCAGGGCATCCACATTTTTCCAATACATTGGAAGCATCACAGAAATATTCAAAGAAAGACATCGCACAATTTTTGCACACAACTCGCCTAGTATACCATAGGTTTGATACTGTTGATTGCTTGATACGTAAGCTTGAACTTATATACGCTCTAGAAAAATGGACAGATCACGAAGATTATATCCAAAAGATATACTTGCGATAGAAAATTTTGAACACTTAACCAATGAAGAAATTATTTCAAAATTGGCTGATTATTTACATGAAGTTTTCGGTACGATTGGAAATCTTATAGCTGACAGACAATCTTTTTCTATACCGGTATACTTTGCTAAAACCATAGCTACCATTTGCCGGTACAATAATATTATCTTTGATAAAATTGATATGATTGAGACTTCTATTGATTTGATAGAACCCATGTGGTTTACAATTAATATGGAACAACAAAGTAGCACTTGGCTAACACTTTACTTCAACAGAAAAAGTATTGAGATGATACGAAAGTCAGCACTTGATGGTAATATTCCGATTCTATTGGATAACTATTCAATCTTACACTTACTCACCAGATACAATAGCTTTTTTAACAAATCTCTCAGTCAACATGTTTACACAGTTCAATCTCAAGCAGTTCCAATATTCATTATAGCCGATCATACTGCGCAACATATCATCTATGAGTATTGTAGGTTACTTCAATCAAAATCAAACCCTTCAGATTACATTATAGAAACAACTGCTGATATCCATGAGAAATGGTGTACACTTGGTGGATTCACTTGGTCTTCAACTATCTGTGTAACTGCTCGTAACTACACAACAACAGTATCAACAGCAAGCGCGTCAAACAGCCGTCCACAATCGCAAAGAACAAATAATCACCTTTATAATAACAGTTCTTGGCCATCACAATTTGGTGCTACTAACTTTGCTTCTTCTGCTGATGGAATCTATTATCGTTAAAATAAAATGTCAAGCTATAAGACGAACATTAGGATTGATTGATCATTATTTCCTGGAAATTGGAAATCATGAATACCATTTAGGTTTCTATCGTAAAGGGAAAATATTACCACTCGGTTCAACTCAAGGTGCTCACACAGTACTGGTAAGATCAATTTGTGCTTCTTGTTACGATCGTCTTCAACTTATGCTTGATTATGCTGAAGATGTACGTTTAACTCGTATTTTCTATCCGCTAATTAATTGTGAAACCCTAACAACCGGTATATCCATACAACTTTGTACCCTATTATGTGGGTTACCATTTTTTGTGTGGACCCTAATACACCAAACATCGTTTCTTTATTCTCTGCTTGTTTTACTTATCACTCTTGTTTGTATCCTCTGGCATTCAAAATATGTTTATAGTAGAACTTTAACATCAACTTGCATACATTTACATTAAATTTGTGTTATATTACTCGAATATGCGAGTAATTTTTAAAGTGCTTTATAGAGTGCTTTTCAATTATATTTTTTGCATTCTATTGAGTATTTGACCACTTATGTTGGGTGCATTAATACAAAAAACTTCTACATTGATCGTGCATCTAGCCTGAATCCTTGCAACTGACGTTGTGTCAGTTGGGTTAGGGTTAATAAAGCCATAATTAACCAGTATGACCATAATTTAGAGCTTACTCTTCTGTATACTCTGCTCAAGTGAAATGTCTACATTCCGATGCACTGTCTGCGGAAAACCTCCTACACAGACACACACACACACACATACATACATACAACCACACACATATTGAACAAAAGTTAACCTGATCAACAATTGTACAACACAATGTGACAACTATAAGATGTACTCGAGTGTGTTAAGTATCTGTGTTATACACGAATGCAATTAACCTTTAAATCGTACGCCAACAACAACAACAACAACAACAACAACAGGGAGCCGAGAGTCCTGAGGGAAACGGAGCAAGGCCCATTTGATAGACCGAGAGTTCAAAGCTAAATCAAAAACAGCAATAAAATGGAACTATTCAATTGTAAGATAACCAAACTCAACTGCAACAACCATCAAACGTAACTAACTTTTATGCAACAGTGCATTAAATGATCCATCGCTTTACTTTCTTAACTCGAGTTTTTAGCCGTTTGGGTTTTTAGGTCCATGACAAAGACAGAGAAGATAGAAAGAGAAAGCATGCTGATATACACAACCACATTAAGATACAAATATACCAATATATATACATCTCTGCATTTGTACGTTTTTAGACAAAACCATCAAGTTTTAGCAAAAAAAACAGACGTCAGTGAACGTTGTTTTCTCTCTGCCAGACAAAATCTTTTCCATAAAATCGAAATGATGGATACGTAAGAAGAAGAGTAGAGACAAGCAAAGAAGGCAGCTGTAGAAAGAGATCATAAAGAAGAACCCGATAGAGTCCATGACAAAACAGAAGATGAAAGAAAGCATGCTGATATACAAAACCACATTTATATACAATATATATACATCTCTGCATTTGTACGTTTTTAGACAAAACCATCAAGTTTTAGCAAAAAAAACAGACGTCAGTGAACGTTGTTTTCCTCTCTGCCAGACAAAAATCTTTTTCCATAAAAATCGAAATGATGGATACGTAAGAGAAGAAGAGTAAGAGACAAGCAAAAGAAAGGCAGCTGTAGAAAGAGATCATAAAGAAGAAAGACCCGATAGAGAGGGTCCATGACAAAGACAGAGAAGATAGAAAGAGAAAGCATGCTGATATACAAAACCACATTTATATACAAATATATATACATCTCTGCATTTGTACGTTTTTAGACAAAACCATCAAGTTTTAGCAAAAAAAACAGACGTCAGTGAACGTTGTTTTCCTCTCTGCCAGACAAAAATCTTTTTCCATAAAAATCAAATGATGGATACGTAAGAGAAGAAGAGTAAGAGACAAGCAAAAGAAAGGCAGCTGTAGAAAGAGATCATAAAGAAGAAAGACCCGATAGAGAGGGTCCATGACAAAGACAGAGAAGATAGAAAGAGAAAGCATGTTGATATACAAAACCACATTTATATACAAATATATATATATATATATATATCTGCATTTGTACGTTTTTAGACAAAACCATCAAGTTTTAGCAAAAAAAAACAGACGTCAGTGAACGTTGTTTTCCTCTTTGCCAGACAAAAATCTTTTTCCATAAAAATCGAAATGATGGATACGTAAGAGAAGAAAAGTAAGAGACAAGCAAAAGAAAGGCAGCTGTGGAAAGAGATCATAAAGAAGAAAGACCCGATAGAGAGGGTCCATGACAAAGACAGAGAAGATAGAAAGAGAAAGCATGCTGCTATGGGCAAAGACATATACATACATACATGTATTTATACATATATAATATATATAATATATATAATATATAATATATATAATATATATAATATATAATATTTATAATATATATAATATATAATATATAATATATAATAAATAATATATAATATATATAATATATAATAAATAATATATAATATATATGATATATAATATATATGACATATAATATATATAATATATAATAAATGATATATAATATATATGATATATAATAAAATATATACATAATATGTAATAAATATAATATATATAGTATATATAATATATATATAATAAATAATATATAATATATATGATATATAATATATATAATATATAATAAATGATATATAATATATGATATATAATAAAATATATACATAATAATATAATATAATATAATATATATAGTATATATATATATATATAATAAATAATATATAATATATATGATATATATATATATAATATATAATAAAATATATATAATACATATGATATATAATGAAATATATATAATATATATAAAGTATATATAATATATATAATATATAATATATTATATAATATAATATGATTTAATGTAATAGTCTAACGTGTCTTTGCGTATAGCAGCATGCGTTCTCTCTCTATCTTCTCTGTCTTTGTCATGGACCCTCTCTATCGGGTCTTTCTTCTTTATGATCTCTTTCTACAGCTGCCTTTCTTTTGCTTGTCTCTTACTCTTCTTCTCTTACGTATCCATCATTTTGATTTTCATGGAAAAAGATTTTTGTCTGGCAGAGAGGAAAACAACGTTCACTGACGTCTGTTTCTTTGCTAAAATTTGATAGTTTTGTCTAAAAACGTACAAATGCAGAGATGTATATATATATTGGTATATAAATGTGGTTTTGTATATCAACATGCTTTCTCTTTCTATCTTCTCTGTCTTTGTCATGGACCCTCTCTATCGGGTCTTTCTTCTTTCTGAGTTCTTTCTTTTCTTTCTTTCTTTTGCTTGTCTCTTACTCTTCTTCTCTTACGTATCCATCATTTTGATTTTTATGAAAAAAGATTTTTGTCTGGCAAAGAGGAAAACAACGTTCACTGACGTCTGTTTTTTTTTTGCTAAAATTTGATAGTTTTGTCTAAAAACGTACAAATGTAGAGATGTATATATATATATATATTTGTATATAAATGTGGTTTTGTATATCAGCATGCTTTCTCTTTCTATCTTCTTTGTCTCTGTCATGGACCCTCTCTATCGGGTCTTTCTTCTTCATGATCTCTTTCTACAGCTGTCTTTCTTTTGCTTGTCTCTTACTCTTCTTCTCTTACGTATCCATCATTTTGATTTTTATGGAAAAAGATTTTTGTCTGGCAAAGAGGAAAACAACGTTCACTGACGTCTGTTTTTTTTTGCTAAAATTTGATGATTTGCACAAAAAATGCAAACGAAAGTTACATCTACTCAAATATTGCGCGTGTGTGTGACTTTCATTTTTGAGTTGTGTAGTTGCATTTGCTCTCTGAAAGAGATCCGTTGTTATGCTTATGATGTGGTGACCATCTAATATGGAAATTGGGAGACAGAGGTTTGCATTATTTAGAAAGTTTTCTTTTACGGATTGTCTGCATGCTGAATTTATCGATAAAAAAGAAAACAATGTGCAGACAAACTAACATATCACAAGTTGGATAACACAGTTAGACTGTAGCAATGAATAAGCACAGTACACAAAAGAAACTACTTATTGTATACTATAAACTGCAGCCTACTGTTCTGATTGCAAATCATATGTACAAGTCCAAAAATCATTGCACTTGCCATAGACGTAGCAAAAAGAGAAATTACACATTAATCCAACAAAACGGTAAGGTTTTTTATCAATATCTTAACTTCAAAACATTAAAATTAAGAACAAATTAATAGTATATAAGTTTCCACAAAGTTAGGCTGGATATTTCAGTTCAACCTAACCAACGCAACAAGTATGGTTCAGCCTTCTGTCATAGCTAAAACTTTATTGACAAGTGTAATTGGGGTGTTGGAAGAAGAAGAAGAAGAGCTGTCAGCAGATTCTTGTGAAAAAATTGACTTGGTGTTCACATTTCTCGCAGAGAAAAAAATTGAACATTCATGGTTCATTGGCGGTGGCTTCATGGCTTTTATAGCAAAAAGAACTAAAACTTTCAGTGATATTGATATATTTGCAGATGTGCCGTTGCATTTCTTCAAAATGATTAACGAGCATCTGATTTCTTCGGGGTTACAAGAGACTTGGGATTTTGTCGATTACGGATTAAACTTATACTACATTAGAAGATCTTACGCCGTGGGAAAATTTCATTTGCATTTAACAACATTAGGCCAAACTGCTGACACCGAGTCTTACATGAATAAAGTGATCAGTGATTTTGATCTTAAAATTTGTGCTGTAGGATACAATCCAGTTACCCGGCGGATCAATCAATATGATATGGATTATGATGATAAACTTTCACACCCTGATCGTGTCGCAAAGTACATGCAACGAGCATTCAATCCTGAGCTTTGGAATTTCAAACTGATGGATTGCCACAAATACATAGATGAATGGTACTCACGAAGCAAACTTATGATGGAAAAAATTGGCACTGAATATGGGGATTATAAAAATATAAATATACTGGAGTATATGAAATATGACATATCCACATTGAAGCGTGTCTAAACTTTCAATAGAAACAATACCTCATAATAAGAGTTATTCTCAGAAAATTTTATAAATAAAGAGTTGCATTGACAATCACAGCCCACAAAGTTTAAGCCTGTGCTTCGTTTATTGTTTTAGTATAGAAAATTTGGCAGAAAATTTTTTCGTACATGAATAGTTCTTCTCCGATTTGAAGTTTGCCAACCAAAAAAGAGACAGGATAGTCATTGAATTTTCTAAGCTTGTAGGTTAACAAGAGCCAAACTGCGCTGCATGATGATGACGATGACATTGCAAAATTACATTTGTAGTGAATGAAACACGCGTGCTTTTCAATCCATGCATGTCTGAAAATGTGAACCAATATATGTTTCAAAGACCCAGACATAGAATCTGATATGTACTGAGTAAAGGTTTTTGGTTTATTTCCAAGTTCCAGTTTATGGCGTTTTACGCAACAGAGAAAAAATACTGTAATTTGCAGCCGGATTCTTATGCAGTTGGGAAAATATTATTGAAACGCAATGACGTTGAAACCTGGATTGGAAGCTTCTAACCACTGTTACTAAAGTTACCTCTACTCATCAATTGTGCGTTTGTGTTTCTCATTTCTAGGCGTGCGTAGTTGCATTTGCTCTGAAAAAAGAGATCCGTGGTGTCATGATTAACACCCTATACACCGTAGTATGTAATATACCTAGTACACCTAATATGGATAAGATTCAGAGGCAGAGGTTTGCTTGTTTATTTAGAAAAGTTTTCTTGGCTGGCTTTCCCCTTTTGTATTACTCGAGAAAAAATGAAAACAATTAACATACACGGTGTCTTTGGTGTTCTCTTTGCTGAGCAGACAAACGTGCACATGACAAGTTGACAGTAGTTGACATAGTTACAGAATGTAGCAATGAATAGCTACAGTTCAAAAGGAACTCTACTCATTGTGTACAACCAACTACAACCACCTACTGTTCTGTAGCTGATAGTGTGATGCGCAAAGCAATAAAATCGTGAATTTGTTTAATGACATGTTTACTCTCAGGTAAGTCAGAGTCCTTGAAAAAACAGTGAGCGAGTTTCATATTAACATTTTCAAGAACCAATTTCCTGGTGTTTGGATTATCATATATTTTAGTTTGACTCTCATACAGAAAATCAGAGACTGTTGTTATCAAAAACTTGTCCACTCCATTCGGTATCGATTTACAAGTATACAAACTTTCATTGGAACAATTTTTCAAAATGAAAACTTTCGCAAGAAGATAATTCACAAGGGAATATGATGTTAAATTTCCAATATCAAGTAAACCGTCTAGTGCAATGAACTTTTCAATTGTCAAGCCAATTTGGGGAACACGCAGTGACAATGAATGTGCGGCGGAATGTTCCTTTGAAATGAATGTTCCCAAGAGAAGAGCTCCTGCTGAAATGCCTAAACCATAAAATTGTGAATACTTTGTGGTGTAAGGGGTGAGCAGTGTATTTATTTTTATCAGCGTCTCGTTAAGATTTACGTAATTACACCCTGCTGGGTAATTGAAAACAAGTATATCGAATGCAGAGGGATCATGCGCAAACAGCGAGTCACAGAAATGGTAATAATTTTCTTTCAGATTATAGAGAAAACCTCCTCCGATAAAGACAATTAAAAGTTTTCCATTTGAGCGATCACGATTTTTGAATAAAGATTCAGTAGAACTTTGAACATGTAAATTTTCTACTAATACATTGTTTTTATGTGCAAGCGGTTCAAATATAAACATGTAATAGAAATTAATACATTTCACAAGCAATTGTGGATTGACTAGTATTGAGCCAGTTCCTGCAACCAGAAAAAGAAACAACAGTGCTACCAGATAAGAAAACACCAAACAAAGTGTGCCAAACATTGGTTACCTACTATCGTCGTTCTCTGCCACAGCTGAACTCCCTTTCCTAACCTAACCAAGTATGATTGTTAGTTATACAGAATTGCTTTGGAAACAGTACATTCTATTTTGTCAATTTAAACAATCTTCATATGATTATGTTACCTTTTTTGTATCACAATTCAAGTCAATTGATGTATTTGATACTGGTAGTAGTAGGATTGATACTGACACTTTCGATTGTAGTCTCACAGTGTTTTCACAACAACAACAACAACAACAACAACAACAACGTATGATTGGATCGTACGAAGAATATGTGGCAACACTTGACAACGATATTATACCCGATAGCATTGTTCAATGTGTATTTGAACAACTTGAAAAATATTGCAACAAGTATTTCAATAATGCTGGTGATGGAATAAGTCTAGAAGAAGAGCGAGTACTGGTAATACATGGTATAACAGGTTACATTCTTACCTGGAATTTAATGAGATTCTCATCGAGTACGCGTAATCCAGCTTTAGCAGCCTTGTTACGTGAAGTTAATGAATACATGAAAATAGAGCAATATCAAGTTTTCACCTATTTCTCATGCTTTTTGTATTGCAGTTGTTCCCTGAAAATATGGAAAAATGTGCAGCGCTCATTGACACCTACTAACCTTGACTGTAGACAAGTGGCAAATACTTCGCATGTGGCTGTCGCTCCTGTTAAATGTTATTTTAATTTTTTTAGAAAAAATGCTTCTCGTATATGTGAAACTTTACATTTAGCGGAATACCTTGACTTTCTATTGGAAACATCAACTCATCTTGTAAACAAAACTGCTTGTCAGAATATAGATTCTGAAATAATCAAATGGAACAGTGTGTGTGAGCAGCAACCTTGCCTCTCTTGGTCAAATTATTTTACTTCGGAAACTGATATTGATGATGATGATAATGAGAACAAAGAAAAAGAATTGATCCTTGAGAAACAATGCAGTGGCATTCAAGAGAGAAGCACAATCAGACAAGAAGTAAAAACATCCATTGTTAAATATATAACTGGAACTGCTTGTGTAGGTAAATCAACACTTCTATCCGGACTTCGAGATAAGGGTAATTGGAAAATTGTGTCAAGAGGGTCACTTGGTACGTTTGCAGGTAAAGCAAAAAACCCACTACAAATTGCTGGATTACATTTAGCACTTGATCATATGTTACGGCAACCAAATGTACTCGGTGATAGAGGAATTTTAGACAATCCACTTTGGACAATAATTATGGATCTCATTGAATACACTCAATCGGGAAATCGTAAGGCTACCCTGTCAAGGTTATTTGAGTTACTTGATAGTTTCAATGAACCCTGTTTAGCTGAATTGGCATCTCATGCTGTAGTGATTATCATTGATAACAATTGTATCGCTAACCGTGAGAGAATGGCTAAACGGGGAACTGGAGCTGATGTCCATCGTAGTTCAATCAGGACATATGTTGCTGTTCAAAATTTGTGCTACTATGTTTGTGCAAAACTTTTCCCAGCTTGGAAATTGATTTGTGTCCCCTATCGTGTAAATGGTATTATATCAAGTACAAACAATGCAACAAACAGTTCACAACACCAGGGTGGAGAAACCACACTCACTACTACTACCCCTACTACACCTACCCCTACTACTACTACTTTTGCTACTGCTAATATCGAAATAGATTATGTCAAATATGATACGGAAATTGTAAACTGTATACATGAATATTTTACTCAAACAACAGGTTTTGATCCTTCAAAAGAATCCACGTTGTCATCCTGTTTAGAAAATATTTGTTGCAGCTCAAAAGGTCATGAGCAAACATCAAGCTGTCCTGGTACTGGTAGTAGTAAAGATTCAAAAAGTATTGATTTTGTTTGCACTAAAGTTGACCCTAATTTACAACCATCATTTGAATATAGTCGTTCAATTGGTATTCATAAATAAAAGATTCGCTATGTAAGCCGCAATTGTAAACTTATCAGTCGCAAGCATTTCTCCGGTAACCATGTAATGTTGTAAACTTTCTTCACAAAATTTTAATTTATCTAAATGCTTCCATGATATGTTTCTGCTCACAGTAGTAGTAGTATTAGTTGTAGTGGTAGTACTGCTATCATATAATCTTCTGTACGATAGGTATGATCTCATATAGTTCAAATGCAATGAATCAATATTATCAGATGTTAATTGTGATGGCTTTTGTTGTTGTTGTTGCTTGGTTTGGGTTTTCATAGGACCAGGATTAGCTTCAAATTGCTTTTCATTGATCTTGTAGGAAGAACAACAGCTAGAAACAACATTATCATGAAACAATGATAGACGGGAATCTGTTCTTTGTAAGGATACAAATTGTACTGGCAATTCATTATCGTGTATCGTTATTCCTTCATCATCAATCATATGTTCACTATACCTACAGTCAGTTTGATTTGCATTTGAATTGTCATGATCTTGATCTTGAAGCGTTGAAAATGATGATGATGATGATGATGATGATGATGATGAGAAAGAGTGGTTTTCTATTGTTGTTGTTGTTGTTGTTGTTGATGCTGCTGCGGTTGCGAATGATGTCTGGAGAGAAGATCGACAAAGAGCAAATGAACTGTAAGGATAACTTTGTAAAATGATAGTCAAAAGGGCAAATCGCTCGTTGTTATTTGCACATTTGTACAATAAAGAGCTGTACTCTGAACAGGCTAGTAAATAATGCGAACAGAGGTATACACAATCAAGCTGATTTTGGGAAACTGCACAAATCCATCGCAACAGTTTATATGAAAGAGAACATGATTCCGTTTGTTTATGTGAGTTTGGTGAAGGTAACATTATCGGCTGTATATCGTGCGTACAATGTGACAGTTTAATGTAATTTCTAACATCATTGTATACTGGCAATGTGAAAACATACTTTTTGTGAACTAAAAATGTCTCCTTTGAACGTAACCGTATTGCAAGTAAACCTAAAGCTTGATGATGCAAATTTCGAGCATATATCACGAAATTAAATAATTGCTGTAAGTTTGTGATAAGGTTAAGTTCGTGCAATAGAGTCATCAAATGAGCACCGGAAAGAACTTCATCCAGAAATTGTTCAATTCTTGATGTATTTTGTTTCAATTGATTCAAAAATACTATTTGATTATCTATTATTGCATGTCCATTGACAAACGGAAGTATTCTCAATTGATCTCTGAAACATACAGGTATATCGGAAAATGCAATATCTCTTATTTTTGGGTGTAATTGTGTTTCCCAGAATATTAGAAAATTGGATGTTTCCCTGATAAAATGTCGACAAGGTACCACAACATTAGCCGATGTGCCGCTGTGAACACTGCCTGTTGCTGCTGAACTGTTGCTAGCTTGACAGCGATTTGAATTTGATTGTTGTGATGATGTTATTGGGTTTGGAGTTGTTCTTGTTGCTGGTTCATCATCTTTACGGTTTGTTACCTGTATACGAAAATCTGGTAATGGTTTAACAGCTTCCATGTTATACATTGGTATGTCTGAAACATCAACCAGAACATTTTGATACAAAATTTTTCTACTTGGTGAGGTAAAAATCGATCGGACATAGAAGTCGTTAAATTGAAACATTTCAATCAATTTAAGAACATTATATTTCCATGTACACTTATTTGTTGGTATGACAAATGGTGTTGTTGTCAGGCATGTTGTATTCTCTAAACGCAAATGGAACAATAAGTTTTGATAAATATAATGTGATAATTTGTTATTTTTCATGTAGAAAAATTTTATTTCACCGTTAAACAGTAAATCATTGAAACCTGTTAGAGAGTTATTTATTAGTAGAGTGTGTTGAGTATCTCCAGACAAACTGTTTGGAGTTGAACTCTGATTGGTGATGCCTTCTCTATTATTATCCACATGGGGTCTGGTCACAACCATCGATTCAAAGTGTAAACCTTGCTTTTGTTGTTGGTCCATATTATTGGTATTGGGTATTTCTGTTGGTATCTGTTGATGTTGTGAGTTTAATTGAAAGTTGTAAGGTGTTGGTTTCAATCTTTGGTTCTTTTCTTCCATGATGTTGTTGGTTCCTCTTCTTGTAGAGTATGTTGTCAAACCATCTTCTAGTAAACCTATCGGCATGAAAAGTATTGTTCCAGGTTGTGGTACCCATGAGTCAAGTATTCGCTTCGCTCCCATGTAATTGAAACAAACACAGTGTTTAAGGTTTTCTGAAAATGTACAATATTTACGGAGAATTTCCATATTATGAAAAACTGCATTTGCTGTAATCAAATCCAAATAATTAACTTTGGCAAGTGTGCATATCTGCTTTTGAGTTTCATTTAATCGTGACATTGAAGCTGAATTTGTCAGCACCTCAAGTATATCATTGAATCGTTCAATTTGTTGATCAGTGTAAACAAACAACGGATCGCCGTCCCGCTTTCCCGCCAGCCTTTGATTTCCTCGATTGATACCCTCATCGTAGTACTGCCATCGACTTTCTAAAACCATAGACATAATGGTTAGTTGTTTTTGTTTGGTTGTTGCTACACTGCTAACACCGTCACACCGAAGACAGGTCACAGTTGTGTGAATAATTGTGTTATGTGTTATTAGCTTTACAAGTACAATAGTAGTGTTTATAGTAGACAGATATACAATACCGGGTACGAGTGTGCAGTTGTAGGTAACAAAGTTAAACTAAAATGAACGATCTTCTATATTCAGATAGAATTTGGCAAAACATGCAGGTTTTCGTTGACAAAACAAGAAACCGTTTTAAAATAAGAGATATACTCGCCCAAATTATTGTGTTCAATGAATCAACTATTCTTAAAGTTTGTATGAATGATCCGGACAATGTTCATGCAAGAAATTGTTTACGACAAGCTGCATCAAGTAGTACACATGCTGGTTCTCGCATACCAGCCAATTTTTACAATCGATTGACAACAATACTTAACTCAGAAATTTGTCTCTACGATTGTGATAATCTACAAACTGAATGTGCTACATTGAAAGTTAATTATAAACCTTTCCGATCAAAAGTTCCAATTACAACTCGTCATATGGAGACACTAGTGAGACAAATATCGGAAGACATTGCAGAGAAGCAATCACGACAGTCACATTGTACACTGTTTGCATCATCGTTTACCGGACTCAATAGAATATACACAGAGCCCCATTCGCTTGGTATTGTTTTTGATGCAAACATTGTCAGCGCCATTGTAAACGCTGAGTTACAACTTAACAAATATTTGATGGATTCAGCAACATTTTCAGATTGTTCATTGTCAAGTTTTATAAAAACACAAAATGAGCTGACTAGAAGTGCTACGCTAACAACGGCTGATTATCGATCTAACCTATCATCATTTGATCATCGTCTCCATCAGCCTTATCATTCGACTAATAATAAGCATACGCAAAACGTCAGCAGCAAATTAGCAGTACCCACAATCCGAAAGTATGATTACACTGTTGAACAACCCTCATGTTCAGCATCAACATCATTATCAATTAGGGAAGATGATAATCGTAAGTCGTCAAGACAGTCAAAAAAACACAAGACAGATAGGAGCCGTAGCAAACGACAAAACAGTGCAAAAGATAACAACGATTATGACACAGAGAATACTGATGACACTGCAGATACGGAAACATAGAAAAAAGATACTTTATTTGATAAAGATAGGTATCTCATAAAAATTTCACATAACTTGACTACATAAACACTTGTAGTAATACGTGTTTGCAGAGGTTTGCGCAATGTCTTACTCGCAATGATTTTGATCAATTTTTCTTGATGATAGCATAATGCACTTGGTGTACAACAATGGCAACAACAATAACAACAACAAGCTAACACTATTAATATCGAGTAGCAATTTATTTTTAGTTTTGTTTCTGAAATTCGTCACCCCTCCTCTCGTGTTAGATATCATTGTAAAGTGATGTGCGTGATAGCAGATATCTTTCATGCACACCTTGTTGTAAGTGAAAGTGTTTAGTTGTGACCCAAAAAAAAAAGGTGAAAAAATCGAAAATCAAAACATGAGCAAAGCATAGCAAGTGTACCGATACATGTTCTTCCTATTCTTTTATACACCAATTGCGGTTAGACATAGGAAGGTATTTGCGGTTAGTTACTTCGACTTCCACTTCTGTTTCTACTTGTTGATCGTTTGCTTTTACTTCTGCTTCGGCTTCTACGTTTACGTCTACTGTTTTCATTTCCTTTTGATGATGATACTTTAGATTGAGAATTGGACCTTGATCGGTGCCTGCCTGCCCGTGTTTGTTTGTTTTTTTGTTGCGTATTGCGTGTTGCAGCCTTTGCACCAGTACGTTTTTTTGTTCCTTCAGCCATTGTTGTAGTATGTAGCCAGTATGTTTGTTTTCTTACTTTGTTAACTACTTCTCTGTGATCACTCAATGTCAATGTTCAGTTATCCAATCACAATCAGTAAAATAGAGATTCCCGCGATCATGTAAACTTGTACCTCTATAATATTTATAAGTTAATGTTAGCGGTAAATGGGTTCCCAGTGTTTTTTCACCAAAAGGCACAATAAAATTTGGTTCCCAGTCACTTTCAATTTGAAGAAAATTTGTACCTAATTGTGATTTTAACAATTCACGCTTTTTACGTTTACCCGTTTTCTTTGGCCACTCCCCACCTTTCTCACTACTACTACTACTAATACTATTATTATTATTATTATTATTATTTACCACGATTTTCGTATTCTCTATCTTAAGGAGGGAACTTGTCAAATTTGGTAACCATTCTTTCATCTCGACTAACAGTTGATGGATAATACTCAACTCTTGGTAACCCAATGATAAATTTATTATTTTTATTGCACAAATTTCAAGTTTACTGCAAAAATATATATACTCTGTCATCTGGGTAAGATGAGCCTTTTCTTTATTTGGGTTTTCTATTTTTTTCTGACAAGGTAGATTTCTTTCATGTTGACATCTTCCAATTTCGCATTTCACTGTTGTCAGGTTTGTCGGTGTTGTTGCTGTTGTTGTTGTTGCTGCTGCTAAATGTACATGTAGTCTGTCAAATTGATCACAATAAGTTGACATTAAGGTTTTATCTGCACAATTGTAAACAAGTGATCCTTCTATAGAAGCATAGTATTGCTCATAATTTATTTGAACAACACGGTCAAAAATTTTCGGGATTATATCATAGGTATCAACAATATAGTCAGTTATAAGCGAAGTGAATTGAGTAAAATCTTTTTCTTCAATGTAAACTTGGAAAGTCATGGTTTTCAAGTACTTGTCAAGATCATCTAATCATCGGCATCAAATTGATTCGCTGCTTACACCAAATTCTAACCCAACAGGGAATCTTACACGTCTCCAATCTATCTCTAATACTGCTACCCATACTACACTATCGAATAAAAACTTTACCGACAACCAACCAGCATACACAATAAGCGGTGAACACGGGGAGAGTACGCTCAGAAAAGGGCTGGATGATGCTGAGAGACCATTAACACAATTAACAGACACAAGAAGTCGATTGAAAAATAATGTAGAGCAAATAGAGCCCAACGATGGTGAGAGGTTGACCCAACCCTTCTCGATATCAATTCCATCCATAGTACCATCGATAACTTGTCAACAACAATTGATAGCTATCACTACTACTACTACAGCTACTAATACTACTACTACTGCTACTGCTGCTTCTGCTGTGTCTGCAATAAGTAACCCAGGGTTGACATGCAAAGTAGCACCATATAAAGCCTTCCAACAACAACAACAACAACAACAACAATGAACACAATTAAAAAGAACAAAAAATCATTGCCAAATAATAACAAACATACTATCAAAAATAAAAAATCAAGAAAAAATATTCTAATGAAAAAATTGTATCGAGTTGGTAAAAAAAGAGTTGGTTATTTCACCTTTGATGCATCACCCGATAATATAGATTATCTTGTGAGTACACTGACATCATTTTCCAGAATGAAACAACAGCCACTGTTAAAACCAAAAAATCTAAACAAATATCAGATAATGGCTCCTGTTTGTATAAATCTAGCTCTCACCTATATGTTTCAACATATCTTACCAGCTTATAAAATTGACACATTTTATCAGATAGTTAGAAAATATTTTTCCCTTTAATATAGATTCACAATTAGTGGTAGCAGCAAACAGTTGTACAATATAAATATCAATATTTATAACTATACAATCAAGTTAATAAATAATTTCCAATTTAAGTAATAAACAGAATGTCTTTTCTGGTTAAAAATGCAGTCAACTTTTTGTCAACTGATAACGCAAATAAAACCTCGCCTAACAACAACAACAACAACAACTATGAATTGAATGAAACAACATCATTACCAGTATATCCATATGATAAACAACAACAACAACAACAACATGGAAGCTCTGGAGTGAGTGATTATGATACAACATATATAGGTGCGTCATCACCCTTGCTTCCATCCAAAATTAGGTATCATCCTGAAAACAGGTTTATCAATGAGATTGATAGTTTACTTATTGATCCTGGTTTAGTTCAAGTTGAACATTTAGCACAGACAACCTTTGACAAAGTGGATGATGTCATTGCTCAACAAATGGAATCATCAAATATTCCACCATGGGTATACAATATGTTTCATAAAATATTTATTTGTTTAAAGGTATCAGTAAGTTTTATATTGTTGATTTTCACAATTTGGATGTTTCAAAAAATGTTTTCTGAAACAACAACATCTTTTTCACTATCATCATCATCATCATCATCATCACCATACTCATTAGATCAAGCAAACTCTAGTGTTTTGCATAGTTTTATTCGACAGAATTTGACTCTTGAAAAAAGTAAATTTTTTGAATTTATTGATTTACTTAATGAAATACGAACCAAAATATTACAACAACAACAACAGCAACACACTGGTAAAACGGTAACCGAAACAAACGTCAATACCAGCGTCTTTTCGACAAATCTATACAACAACAACACCAATAATAATAATAATAATAATAACAGCCACAGTTTCAATCGAACGTTATTTATCACTTCTCTGCAATAAGACAGGTTAAGGTGTTTGGTTACATTTGAATTATATTGGACAGTTTATTAATATGGATGAATATACCTATATCATTCGAGAGTATATAATTTGAATTTCCTGCATTACTGATTACTAGTAATAACACTGCTTTTCTGTATGCTATTGCTGTTGATGATGTTGTTATTGTTGTTGTTGTTGTTGTTGCCTCAATGCTTACATTATACATAGGACATAGGACGTTCTTTCATGGTATAAGATTTTCTTGAAGTGTTAATGAACCAACATCTAACGTATTCACTAATTCTATGTAAGTTGAATTTGCTCCAATATCAGGACTTCCATCAATGCTTTGCATTGCTCGAGTTCCCTCAACAATAAACTGATGATCTGTTGGATATTTTTTTGTAAATTTCTTCAATGCTGGTTGTGGTCTTTCACCTGTATAAGCAATCATCGGTCCATGAGTTTCCAATGGCATGATTGAAAGATTATCAGTTAACCAGAAAATTAAACTTTGCATAAGAAGGTTATTAAAAGTATCCATTTCATTGTAGGTTTTTGGGTTTGGAATGTATCGCTGTTCTTGATCTTGATAACAATAGTAGAATGACACAAAGTTTGAAATAAATAATGATTGACTGTAATACAAATAACGTAAATCTGAAATGAATATCATTTGACCGGATAGTTCACTTTCAATACAATCAACTAACCGATCAATTAATGAATATCGTATCGCTACCTTTTTAATGAAAGGTAGATAAAACTCATAAAGTAAATATTCACTATTCAAACATAGCAGATAACATCCATTGTCACCATTATCACCAGATTGATTATACCCAGTTCTATTTTTTGTATGCATTCCACTTTTACATGATGATCCTGCTTCAGCTTCTGTTTTTGTTGTCGTTGTTGTTGCTGCTGCTCTTGCTCCTGTTGAAGCTGATGATGATGATGATGATGATGATGATGATGATTGATAAACAATTTTTGAGGTTAACAGGTTATAAATATTGTCAAATTGTGTACAGTTGGATGATTGGACTGAGTTGTCTATTGAAGGGTAGAGTATAAATCTTATCCATAATTGTTGTTCATTTTTATAAAGAAATGTTGCACTTATTTTAGGTTTTATCGGTTGCCTTTGATGATGATGATAATGATTACTGATGATGCTTGGTTGACAATGTTCGGCAACGTTGAGTCTGTTATTGTTGCTTGATGGGGCTGATGATGATGGTCTAGCCAATTGGCTACTACGCGATTGGTGTACTTTATGTTTAACACTATCCAATGATTGTTGGATCGTTCGTGATGTTAACTTGGAAACAAGATGGATACCAAGAGGCTCTGGTTCAAATGAGTTGAACTTGGATGCTGATTGTAACAGTTTACGAAGATAGGTAGCCGCAGAAGGAGTTGACAGTAACTTGCACCAAGTTTCCACATCAATAGTTGGATTACATTGAATCATCCATGCTGCAACACATGACAATTCAAAAAAAACTGTTGTATCATTTTCCACAAGTACCAGTAATTTTGAAACAAGGTAACCTATATCCGTGTCCAAATGTAACACTGTACGAGAGCGATTTATATTTTCCATCATGTATTCTTACCCAGTTCAGCGATGATATTTCAATGTATCTCGGGTCACCATTGGAGCAAACATTTAAATATGGCAGTTGGAAAGTATGCAAATCAATAGATATCAACCAAAGTATGTAAGTTATTGCTTTTTTAGAGTTAAGCAAAAATGTTGGTATCACTATGAACCCTTGATATTGTTGTTCTTGACTGTTCGCTGTTGTTGACATACTTACTTACGTCACTCTATCAATATAATATATTCATTGTCGCTTGTAGACTTCTTAAATATCTAGCATATCTTCATCTTCATCATCATCGAAATCATCAAAATTAATACTAGGATAGTTCGGCTTTTTACTTGTCAACCTATCCATTAAAGAAGTTGCTGTTTGATCAGATGGGCGTAGAATTTTGCTTATCTCAATATCATTAATTTCGTGAAAATCTGTACAATCTATGTGTAAACTCTGTTTCTGACTATTTGACTCTGTATCCATCATTATTTCTTCAATGAATGTTGTGCTATTGTTTTTGTTGTGATGATTATTTCCTATATTTCCTTTCTCAATATTTTCATGGTTGCCGTATGTTACAGGTCTCTCTACCTCCAACTTCGATAATTTTGCCGTCTCTCCTTCTCCGTCTTCATTTCTTCTTTCTTCTTGTTCTTCCGTTTCCTCTTCTTCTTCTTCTTCTTTTTCTGCTATTTGGGAAAGTGGGGATTCCCGTTTTGCGGAACATTGCGTTTGATCTTTTGAAGATCCGATTATTCGTTGATCTCTATCCATGTAAATTTCAAATCCATTCTTACTACCTTCCTGTTGATTGAATGTTTCAAATAGATCTTTTTCATCCATATCAATATAATTCAATTCATTTTCATCGATGCTCGTCAGATTATCGTCTTGTATTTCAGCATCTTCTTCATATTCTTCTTCTTCTTCTTCTTCTTCTTCTTCTTCTTCTTCTTCTTCTTCTTCTATTTGTTCGCGTTCTTGTTCTTGTTGATCTCCTTCTCTTCTCTCTTCATCTTCTTCCGCATCAGCGTTCATTTGGTCATCTACATTCCTTTCTTGTTTCTTCTTGAATTGATTTTGTTGTGCTGCAACACCGATGCTTGATGATTTATCCCTTAGGTTGAATAAATTTGAGACTTGTCGATGCTCTTTCAGGTTCACATTACCTTTTTTGCATTGCAGGGTAGATGCAAGTCTTATTTTACCACAATGCTGTTTATTTGCTGTACCATTCTGTCTATTATTATTAGAGTCTGTCATAGGATGATCAGATTTGAACATATCTCCGTAGAAACTATGTTGTAAAAGTGCATCAGAGGCAAGATCTTTAATTATATTGAGTATAGCAATTTTGTAAACATTTTCTGGTTTTGTTTTTCAGCTTCTGTTTCATTTGCCATGAGTGCATGTATCTCGTTTTCTTCAATTTTTATTTTGATGTTTTCCGGATCAAATGGTAATCTACGTAATAACGGATACCATCGAGCTACAGCCTGTAAACCCATTTTTGCCACCATTTTTGTGAATATAATAGGTAACGTTTTACTCAATTTATAATTGTAAATATTGAGTAAATTTTGTAATTCTTCATTTGATGCATTTTCAATATCAATAGATGCCATCAATGTGTTCTCTGAACACATTTTCAGTAGCACTGATCGTCGAAACGCGTCTTTTGCGTCCATGATGTTCTTATTACTTTTAACAATACTTATCTTTGCTATTCTAATTGCAACGATAATGGTCACAGTTTTCAGTTCCCGTTCGTTCACGACAACAACAACAACAACAACAGGAGACAACAACAATGGAGACCAACATTTTCCTTTGCTACATTTGGAACCATATCAACAAATACCAACAACAACAACAACAACAACCAAACAACAACCGTTGTTGCAGGTAGCAATTGATTGTGCAAGTAAACCAGTAGAATTGTTTCATGCTGCAAATGGTGCAGATTCTGTGATTCAGAAACAGGCCGGTGATATTTCTGATTGTGTAAATTTATGTCAAAATGAACATGTTACCCGTATAAATGCAGGTTCGAAGAGTAACATATTCTATGATAATTTTAAACTAAAACCAAACACCGATTACTGTTTGATAAAAAATGATGAAAGTGTCCACATATCCTGTAATCAAAACACTACCACAACCATGCTTACAGTAAACTCACATACCTGTAAAAGCCGGTTTCCAAATTTATTTGGTGGACCAACAGGTGATACGATAGTTGCCTGTTCAGATAAGTTAATAAATGATCCAGCAAACATTTTATGGGATAACAGTGTAAACCAACAGATTGTCGATCCTGCTGTTGATTTGCTATTAAACTTGTTCGATGAAGATGAAAAATTGCAACCATTTAGCATGAACGATAATGATAATAATGATAACAAAAGTGGCTACAGGTTTACATGTAAATGGTTTGGTACCGATGAATTAGGAAACAACTATATTGGCCATCCTATCAATCGATTTAAACCTATGCGTAATTGGTGTGCGTCAAGAGTAACTTCGGTTCCACCGGGTAGTGTAACCACAAAATGGACCTATGATGAGTTGGGAAATTTAACTGATTATGCATGTGATTGTGGTGATCCAGCAATAACGCGATTAGAAAATAGTATACCTGGAGAGTTTCATTCACAGTGTATACCAATACAGCCTGCAAACAGTAGTTACAAAAAAAATGCAAAGAATAAAAAGTTTCTCAACTATACGTATCCTTGTTTCACCGTGAGATCACCGATTACTGCACTAACACAGTATTTACCGTGTAACAGTGATACCTACAATGAACCAAGCAACTCTGCTGCTATTCAGATGCAATCAATTGAAATACCATTCTCTGAATATCTTACAAATTCTTATATTGAACATCCTTTATACAGTCAATTTTCAGCTATTGAAAGCAAAACATTCACAAATAAAGTTAAAAAAAACGTGAAACTATTCGATTGATTTCTTTTTTATTACTCTTATTTTTATTCACTTATTTGCAGTGATGTAAATTTGTTCATTCTACCCATAGCTTGGGTTAACATTGCTTCTAAATTAATGTTATTTTTGAAAAAACGTAAAGATGTTTTGTTTATAACTTTTAAACTTTTTGGTGTATAACTATGAATGAGAAAACATATCAACAATCGTAGTATTATACTTGTGTGACAATCAGAAGTAGTAGTAATCTGATGTTGTACCAGGTCTTGTGGTGATGTGTGTGATAGTGATAGTGGTAGTATTGGTGGTAATGTTGATAGATTATTGTGTCTCATCTTTGTACCTATTTCTGTGCCATCTTCCATAAACAGTAAATATGCATCTATACGATCAATGTAAGCTTCAATATCAACCTTGTATACCGCAGATATGTGTTTACCTTGAGGTGTTCGTGTAACATAATTTTGTAGGCAGCATTTAGTTAAACACGATAGATACAAAAATATCCATATTATCTCAACTGTTGACTTGTTGGTATCATTCAAAATCTTAGTATACATACCAAGCTCTAATTGAGATAGAATATTTTTTATCATTGATCGAGTTAGTAGTGGATATGTGTAATCTGTACCTGATATTGCAAATAAAATTCGCGCAGGTTTTTTCGCAAGTCCTAGTAATTTTGCTTCACTATCCATACCAATGAAATGTAATGTTGTACTTGGTACAATGGCACATGATGCAAAATGTGTAAGTGTAGGTGTACATCCATTGTCTGTGTCATGATGAGGGATGTTAGCGTGAAATTGTTGTATCGGTGTTTTCATAGGGCGGACCCAAATACATGAATCTGTTACCCTTTTTCTACTATTACTATTCTCATATCTAAATTTTTCTTTGCAATTTGCATTCTCATCGTTCAAGATCAATAGATCATTATTATCAACTATACCATGTTGCTTTGTTGTTGTTGTCGTTGTTGTTGGCGTTATCAACCAATCGCTCTGTCGATCTGAAGCCTTCTTACTTTCAGTGCAACTTTTTCGTTGATCGACATCGTCATCGCTGTTGTATGGAGGCCGTGTAGATGAGCAAGATGATACCAATAATGATGAATAATTTAAATGATGATCATAACAAATAGATATCATGTCACTATCTGCAGTGATAAAAATTGAATTGTATTTCTTATCTCGAAGTAGATACATCCATAGTTCACAGTCACCCTCTTCAAGTTGCACGACACTGATTGGTTTATCTCCATTATTAACTATTAGTGAATCTTTGAAAAGAGAGATAATTGCTGCCTCTTTACCTGTCAAACAATTTGCGATACGTTTAACTTTTACAGGTGAACGAACACCATCAAAATAAACAATACAACTGTTACATATAGGTTTTTCTTTTCCTTGTTGTTGTTGCTGTTGTGCTTGTTCCAGGTAAGTTGATACACGGTTTATTAAAGATTTTGTATAAGTAACGGCTGTACGAACTATTTGACTTTCAATACCACCATTTATGGGTATAACTCCACGTCTCCATAACCAGTTACCATCCAAATAAATGTTGTAAGTGTAAACATCTTCTCCACCTTTGCCACTACTACTACTACTACTACTACTACTACTACTACGATAATATAATCCATGCATTTTGGGTAAAAATTGGCAACATTCTTTGATTGTCATAATGGTGATGATACTGATATTGATGACAGTGATAGTGATGATGTTAGAACCCACTGTTATATTATTATCTTGCAAATATAATATATAATATATATATATATATATATGAATACAATATATAGTTATAGTTTATATATTTAACTGTGTGAAAAAAAATGAAAAAAAGTAAAGTGCAATAAATTTCTTATAATAGAGGTACCGGTACTTATGCTGGTGAGCGTAGTAGTAGTAGTAGTAGTAGTAGTGATCACAATAAATCGTAACGACAGATCAAATCAATCAAATCAAGCAAAAATGGCAAATATAATCAGTACAACAGCTCTTTTCACTGACGAAGCGGCAAGTTCCCTTATTTCAGAGAGAGGATATAATCAGGCAAAACGATGTATCTACAAAGGTATTGGTAAATGTTACGAGTTTGAAGCACTATTTATATGTAACTATCATGCTAGTTGGTTTGATTTGTACTATCTTTATCGATATTTTATGAATGGTGACAATGATAGCTGGGCTCGAACGGAAACTTATGCACGAACAACTGCCAATCTTTGGATCCCCTTGTTTGTCGATAAAAATCAAACAATCCAAATGACCGAGGTTCGCTCGTTTGCAGAAAAAATTGCTAAAAATGATCCGAGTGTTAAATTGCAAGATGTATTCGATAGAACTCTTGCTCTGGTTGGATACACACCAACCGACTTTCTGAATTACCAGGTCTCCCTTTCAGGATGTTGGTTAAATAAACCCTCAACCCAGCTGATTGTACGGGTAGCAGATGGTACATTTACTTTCGCAAAAGGACCCAATCTACCAGTTCTACATAAGCTCCTTCTATACCATGTTTATCCGTCGATAACGTACAAGCGTCGATCCAATGATGACGATCAAAATTTCATGACAGAAAAGCTTATACTATCATTTAAAGAGGAAAATGATAGCTACGGGTTCACTTTGATAAACCGTCGAGCAATATTGAAAGCTGTTGACCCATCTAACCCTCGATATGTTCTTACTCCACTAGTTTTAGCAGCTGAAGAATACTGTGACAATGAGGTTTGCCTTGAAAGCACTTTCCGCAAGACAACTGCTAACCAGTCAATGGACCATTGTCCATAATAGGTATTAGGTTAGGTTTTATTCTTTTTTTCTCTCATCAAATCAAACGGGATGTACGTAGACAAACGAGTGCGTGCGTGTGTGTGCGTTAAGTTGTAAGTGCAATATGTTTGGAGACACGGCTATCTCTGAATTGTAATTTCTCAAAATAGTGTTTATACCTGAGAATATCGGTAGGAGAAACACTCATATTTACTATATGTGTAAATCCTTGTGATTGCAAGTTTTCCAATTCCGTGTATAATCCTTTTGCAGTTATTCTATCACTTTTTCCATTGAAATATTTTATTTTAATTTGATCCTCTTTAGCATTTCTCTCTTTTATCATATTACTAGTAGGGGTGGTAGTAGTAGTAGTAGTAGTAGCTAAAGTCGGTGTTGTTGTTGTATTGGTTGTGGTGTTGGTTTATGTTGATAATTTTTTATGAAAGCATTTTTACAAATAGGCTGTGTAGGCAAACTACAAACGAGGTTGGGTACATTATTCATTATGGCTACACCTTACAATAGTGACATAACAAAGTCTAGATACTATTTTGTGCTTACAAGAGACAAACCAAGTAACCCTGCTGTAACAACGAGGTCTTGTAAACTTCGAAATAATCTTTATTGTTACAAAGCTAATAAAAGTAACTCCTGCTTTGGTTTTTATGAGTCTGAAATTTATCCAATATTTCGTACACTTGCCTTTCTATTTGTTTATCAAATTTTCCCTAGAAATACTGACTCATCATCATCTTTGTATTTCAGCTGTTCAGCACGTTTGAGCAGCCAAAAAAGATGCCAACAAAAGGTTAACAATCAACCGACAATGATAAGGGTACCATCAGATTTAAAAATGACAAATTTTGTGAAACTTTTCGATTGTTTACTTGGTCATGGTATTTCAAAACTTTTCTCTAAATCAATAGTGAAAGTTTATCGTGAATATATTGGTGACTGGAAATATTTCAATCATGGATCTCGTATAAGACTTCCCAGTCATAGTGATATTTTACTTGTTATTCGTTTCTGGCAAATGAAAAATATTAACTATTCTCCGTTGGTTAGCAAGCTATTAAATAAATGAGTTCCCAATTCCCCTGCTTTATTCCGATGTACACGTGATGCTCTGTTTGCACGTCTGATTGTCACCTATCAATGAATCAAACTGTCTGACTGTGTGCAATAACTTCACAAGTCGTTGGGTTAGGTTACGTTTACTTGAACTTTGGCACAAAAATATCCGAAAAAATAGAGCAAATCTTTTGTGTGATTTCACACCGCTACATATATATAGAATCATTAAGTGACAAACACTTAACAAACTTACAAACCTAACTCAACTTAACCGTGTGCAAGTAATACCAGGAAAGTTGTTGAAACAGGTATTATGGCATTGTCTCTGGAAACCTGGTCTGGTATAAAATCCGCTATCGCACGTTATTACAGGCCGGATTTACGTTTATACCCGATAGACGATTACTTTACGATTCTGGAAAGATTGATTTACGATTTATTGAAAGGTTCCACACAAATATTAACTGACCTTAACAAAGATAATGATGATAGAGATGCTGTTGTTGGTGGTGATGTCGGTTATACTGCTTTTGGCAATACAAAAGCCGTTAGAGCAACAACAACAACAACAACAATAACAACAGGTTACTTGTTGTACTGACAGGAGCACAATGTAGTAAACCTATTACACGGACAAAAAAGGGAAATTTTATTATTGTTTCAAAACCTATGATAGCAAAATATTTATCTTGGCCAACTCAGGTACACGTTAAACAGCTGAACATGACAAAATATGTATCCTTGGAAGATATTGATTTTACCCATGTTTCAACAATGATTGATGAACAACAACAACAACATGGGAACAAAGAAACTGATGAAGATGAAGAAATTTCTTGCCTGTCATTAGGGATGTCTAGTGAAACCCGTAAGTTAATATTCATCAAATTATTGAAAATTATACTTGTTGTTCGTTCATGGTACTACACTCCGGACCTTGAACCACTTAAAGTGTCTGATATAGTTTAACAGTTTGTTTATTACTTTTGGGTTGGCTACCATACAAATGGTTTTTGGATGCAAAATAAGACGGAGACCGGGCAATTTTGATTTTGTTTGGTCAATCCTTGACCCCGTAGTAGTAACAGGGCTAGATTGTATGTGTAGTAACAACAGATAGAATAGTATTACACACATCGAAATGAAAAATGTTGTCAGTTGTATGCCTATAGCAAGACTTCTATCAATTTTTTGTTTATTAGATTTCATTTTTTGCTTGCTACAATAAACACAGGGTATCAATAGTAAACATGGTTTCTAGAATAAGTAACCGGTGGAAGAAAAGTACGATTTATCACTATAATAGCAAGTATCAATGCCATCATGAAAATAAAACCAATAATTAACCAGGTACAAATTGCAAGTGTTGAATAAAGTTGATCGCTGCTTGTATAAATTTCATTATCTCTTATAGCTTGTTGATGATTCAATCCATCCGATGACACATCATCATTATTGGTTACACTGATTGCTGATTTTTCAGCTATCCTATACGATTGGTTGTCATTGCCAGAACCGTGTGCATTTGGTGGTCCTTTCCGGTGCTCTGGCAGTATATGTTTTTTGATATAATTTGCCACTGAACCATCCGTACCATTTGTTTTTGGAATCAAATCTTGCACTTGCATCAACTGGGTTCCATTGTACAAATCAATGTATCTTAAATTGGGAAGATTTGTGAGAATATTTAAAGGTAAAAAGTGTAGATGCTCATTGTTTGCCAAGAATAGAGCGTAAAGTTTTGGATTTCCAGTGAAAACATCAGTTGAAAGGAAGGACAAACGATTGGCAGTTAAATCACAAACTTTCCAATTTTGGTAAGGTAGCAAAAGCACCACTAGCTATGAGAAAAAGACTATTATGACTAATGTTCAGCTCAACAAGTGATCGGGTACCGCTGAAAGCATTGCTCCCAATTTTCAATAACCTGTTGTAACTTAAATCTAACGATGTAACATGAGCAGCAAGGTTGTTGCTGTTATTGTTGCTTTTTGCTTTTTCCTGTCTCCCGTAATGTTCAATGAAATTGGGAATTTCATAAAACCCGATATGGGAACAATTTAAATGGTCAAAAGGTAAATTTGTATATTCTGGTTTGAAATATGCTGATTGTAGAAAAACAGTAGCATATGTTAAATTACATTTCTTCGCGGTTTCGCCTACATCTATCGAATCTTGTATTTCACCGTTGACTTTGACTGTTCGTGATGCGGAAAAGAGAAAAATCACCAAACAAACTGTGGTAACACCACTTGGTAAGCTCAACAAGCGAAATCCACACTGTGAAAAATACATTTTTAATTGCTTCTACAATACTTGTAAACAGACTTCTGAGTAACGAGCTAGTTGGTTTAATGTATACATCTAACAAACATACATGCAGTGCAATTGTATTTAGTCTTTTCTCACCAACCGGTTCATGTGATAAGTTTACATTTGAAATATTATTATAATAATACTTTACACCAAGCGAAGCATTTTTTCCTTCATCGGTATACCGAGTAGTGCTAGTAGTAGTAGTGGTAGTAGTGGTAGTAATAGTACCTTTTTTTTGCATCGGTTGCAGAGATTTATCACTATGATGGTGATAAGCTGGTAGTTTATACCTTGAAAAGTTACCAGAAACTGGGAAACCTACTATGCAAGGTTCATCACATTTACTGTGTATGCTTTGCTTATGCTTTACTGGTAATAATGGTGTACCATGTTCTGAAACAGACTTATTGTCTATATGTTGTTGTTGATTTGTTGCAAGATGTTTCTCAAACCTACTATTGATCATTTCAGAGACAGCTTTTTGTGTTTCTGGTAGTTTTCCCTCATTCTGAATAGCCTGCATTGCACTATCTGCAGTCTTTAATGGAGCATTGATTTTGTCAGGTATTATTTGATATGATTGTGTTGTTGTGAAATTACCATTATTATTATGATTACTATCCGAATGAATTGAATTGACTGAATTAATTTGGTAAGCCGGTGGCTTTAAGGGAGAACCGGGACCAAATTGGTGTTTCGTCGGGTTGCGTGAATTATTGATCATTGTTATAGGGGCATGAATTTTAGATTTTCTTCATTTTGTCTATTGGTCAGGTTAGAAAGATAGAATTTTTTTTCGTCCTGAACATCGGAGTGTGTTGATACCTCACTACTGGTAGGTTGGTTTATATTGTGGGCATCAATTGACGAAGAAAAATCAACAGACATCGAATCCGGCAAAGAAGAAGAAGAAGAAGAAGAAGAACCATTAACTCTTGGCTGTACACGAAAAGATTGTTCAGTTATGTTAACGCTCGGTTGGGTTGTTTCTTGATGTTTTGGTCTTGATATTTCTACAAGTGTAGCATTGCGCGCTTCGTGTTCTAAGGTCATCACAATATATGACTGTTTATCATCAACATTGTTATCCTTCCAATTACGAGCATATTCAGTGTCTACAACTGAAGCATTAACTTCCTGCATCCGGAAATTATTGTAATCTCTTGTTGCTACGTCTGTGTTGTTAACACTCCTTGGAATTACCTGAAAAATGCTAGCATCAGTTACATTTTTTTGATGGTTGTTTTTCTCTGTTTTTATTGTTGTTGTCACAGGTGAAGAAAATAACCTTTCTAATGTTGTTTTTTCAGATGTTAACAAAATACTTAAAGGAGAGCTTGTTGTTGTTGATGAGGAGTTTGTTTTTGGTAGCGAAGTTGCTATTTTTACTATTGGAGAAGTTGTTGTTAATTTTGCTATTATTTTTACAGGTAATGTTGCTGTTGATGGTGTTGTTGTTGTTGTTGTTGTTGTTGTTGTTAGTGTTGTGGCTTCAACCTTCGAAAGTAATGTTGTAGGTTTCTGAGTTGTTGGTGTTGTTGTTGTTGGTGACGAGGAGTTTGTTTTCTGAAGCGAAGTTGTTATTTTTATTAGAGGAGTGTTGTTGTTGTTGTTGTGTGTTCAACTTTTAAAAGTGATGTTGTAGGTTTCTGAGTTGTTGTTGTTGTTGTTGGTGGTGTTGGTGTCGTTGTTGGTGTTGTTGGTGTTGTTGTTGGTGTTGTTGGTGTTGTTGTTGGTGTTGGTGTTGTTGGTGACGGGAGTTTGTTTTCAGAAGCGAAGTTGTAATTTTTATTATTGGAGAAGTTGTAGTTGTTGTTGTTGTTGTTGTTGGTATTGTGTGTTCAACTTTTAAAAGTAATGTTGTAGGTTTCTGAGTTGTTGTTGTTGTTGTTGTTGTTGTTGTTTGACTTACGGAAGATGATGGTAGTGGTTGTTTGAGTGTTGTCAATGTTGGGAGTGTAGGTGAAACAAATGTAAAATTGTTTTTCGATGTATCAGAAACTTCTCCTGTGTGTGTTTGCACCTGACAACTTTCATGTTCGTTAACTGCATCAATTAGCAATGATCTGAAAATCTTTTCAATGGCTCTAAAATTTTTTATCATCACATTATTTGGCATTGCAATGAAAACATCACGTTGATCAGGAAAACTATTCGGTCTAAAATTTGTAACTCTTGTTGCTTGTATTAACTCAAGATTTTCCAATGTAATATATTTTCTCATATATTTTTCCGTAAGTGAACAATAGTTAACTACCCTATCCGCAAACTGTCGATAACTTTCATCATAACCATATATGTCGTGTTGTGCCCTACAACCGATTAGGAAAGAAAGTAGTACTGTCAAACGAAATATGAAGTCCATAATGAAATAGTTAAACTCATTTATTTTTATCTTGGAAATTCAAACTTTCTATTATGTATTGGTAAAATTGTGACCAATTTCTTTTTACAAGTTTACCTCTGTCTATTTTATATAATTCATTCAATTCCAACAGCTGTGATATTTTTTTACCATCTCCTGTTTCACTGCCAACCATGCCAGTGTAAAATAACTCGTTATCATCATCACGTTCATTTTGTCGCGTATCCGATCCAACGGACGATCCGGTTTTTATTGTTTTGGTCTCCATCGTTGTAGTTGTGGTACTTGTTGTGGTTGACGAAGACGATGGTGAACAATCTGGCTTGTCTAAAAACCATAAGAGTGAATAACATTCAGCCAATGCTTGGATATTTGGTAGTAGTGATATTAGAATATTACATGGAGAATATTCAAAAAAATATGAACAAAAAGATGTTGTTATAAGTTGCCTCCTTTGAGTTTGCTTATCATAATTATCATCAACATCAATGTTGACCATTTCTAGCTTTCTCATGTTTTTGTTGCTTGTTGCTAATTGACATGTTGGCCTGGTTTCTGGAGGATCTTTTTCGAAACATAATTCGCGACAATACTGGTATGAAAAGTAGTCTGGTTTTTTTTCTAGGTAACCAGAAAATTTTCCAAGTAACATGTATCTTATTCTTTTACGCTGATCAACATTTTGACAGGTAAAAAAGTCCATGACTGCATTAACAATTTCCATTGAATACGGTTCCAGTTTCTCAATTGTTTTACTAAAACCGTAAAATGTTTTGCCACAAAAATCATAGGATAACGATGCAAAGCTATCGATCAAATTGTAGTCAGGTTCTAGTAACTCATTAAAGTTAAGTATTGCTAAGAGAGCAAATCTATTCACATTAGTGCAATACATACTTGAAATATACTGTGAACCTTGTACCCGGGAAATTGCAACATACAAACTTGTATAGTCCAACTTATCGACAAGTAAACTCATTTTACCCGCTATTGTTATACCTTGTGATTTACATGTTGAAAGAATAAACAATGGGTAAACGGGAAAGTTGTGTACACTTTCAGCCCTGGTAAACATGTTTTCATAGTGTGAACCAAAAACAATATTATCAAAAGCAGTATGTGTAGTTTTTGTAATAACCAAAAGAAAATTTTTCCTATGCTGTTGTTGTCCCAACTTATCATCATTGTCCATTGTGTATAATTTATGTCTAGGGTTAACTTCAAGGTAATCAGTTTCACAGCAACCTGACAGAAAATCAAAGATTAAACGGTTTGCACTAGTTAAATCACCGGGTACAGCAAACTCTATACTGTCAAGTTTTAATGATGCAAATCGATGCAATCTGTTGCTGTTGTTGTTGCTATTGCTATTGCTATTGCTATTGCTATGATTTTTATTATGGTCAGAAACCAACACTTGATATTGTACCTTATACCATTGGCCAATTATTAGTGGTATATAGGGTAGAAATTTATGTTGTTCTGCATTATGTTGTACAGCTGTACGTTTTTTTTTCAAAGTTCCTGGAATGTAGTTTTCCTCGTAATAAAATGATACCGGTACATCGTTGTAATACGGCATAACATATGTTGTTATATCACGATAGTTTTTAGCTAGTACATAATCGTCTAGCTGCATTGGTGAGTAAAATTTATCGGGAAACATTGCAATTAAAAAAGTTTTAACAAAGGTATCAATTGTTTTCTCTCGATATCCCTCAAATTTCGCCAAAAATCCGATAAGTTTGTTTAACTGGTTATCATTTTGAACTCTCATATTTTTATGTAAAACATGGATCGAAGAAGCAAATGAGCGGATCATGTTGAACGATGTAACAGATTCATAAAATTTAGATTTTGTTATCTCTTGATGTTGATACCTGTCACCACAAAATATTGTCTTTATTGAGTATGCCTCCAGGAGAACCAGTAGTGCCGAAAGAATATGTTTACTTATTGTTGTACACTCGTCCAGGATAAGGCAAGAGTTTCTCTTTAACAGGTGTTCCCGGAAAAAGGTTGAGCGTTGAATTCTTCTCATTAACACAATCATTACAAAACCATATTCATGAGCAGATATTTTACTGTATCGTTTCAATTTATGACCAAGAGCTAATACCTCAATGTAACTGAAATCCAAGATTTTCATGGTAAACCTTGCAACGTTCAATCGACGTTCAGGTGGAAGGTAAGATGTGTACGGGGCAAGTAGATCATTTTTGTAAATAACCAGAACAAAATGATAAATGTTATACATATTATGAACGAAAGTTAACAAAGTGTAAGATTTTCCAGCACCAGGTCCAGCTTGAATTAGAGAAATACCAGTGTTCTCAGCAATTAACTCATTGTAAATTGTACGCTGTTCATCATTGAGTGAATATTTTGCACTATCCAGAGCACTATTTGGTGTAACAATAAACGTAGTTTCTGTTGAATGGTTGCTGTGATCAACACTACTACTATAACTACTACTACTACTACTACTACTACTACAACTGGTAGGAGTAGTAGTAGATGTGTCATATGCTCGATTCTCTTCAGACCGCCTATAACCACATACTATTTGACTTTTCACGTGATGTTTACAACGATTGAGAAATTCTGCTTTCATTTCACACAGAAAGCAACCGTTACAACAGTGATGATTTAAATATTGTAGCAGTTCTTGTTCGTTGCCACGTCACAGCGATAGATGATGAAAAAAAAGTAAATAAAAAATGAACACAAAAAAAAATAAGACAAGAAACAAACCAGCATCTATAATTGACTTTTGTTTTCTTCTTGTTTTGCTAGCCACAAATAAGAGTTGATAGTTAAAGTTAGATTCATATATATATATATGAAATATATATGGTTGATTGTTAACAATTGAACTTTATTATTGTTTATAATTTAAGTATCGATACAAGCTTTTCAGTATTTCACGCGATTCCAAATTGTGAAGAGTTGTTATAAGATACTTTTTATTTAGCTTTTCAGCCCAATAACAGTTAAGTTTCTCGAAATGCATTACTTTACATTCTGATTTCAAGCACTTTCTTGAATCAGCGATATCGTTTTTATCATTTGTTTCTGCATCATCATCATCATCATCATCATCATCAGTATGAACATGAATGTCATCAGAAGAAATTGTCACTGAATCGTTTTTAAAAGATTGTTGTTGTTGGTAATAGTTGTGTTTTTCTATTTTTGGTTCACGACAATCAATTAGCGGATATAAGGTGCGTATACTTGAATCAGGATAATCGAATTCTCCAATTGCCAAATTAAATCGGTTATTGCAAATTAAACCGATTATGTTAACAACACAATTTATAACTTCATCTATTAACTTCTCTTTGTGGTCTGATTGTTGTTGTTGTTGTTGTTGTTGTTGCCTATCCCGCATTGTTAGATTATCTGCAATTTGTGCCAAATCAATACAGCAAGAGCTTGGTCCATATATGTTTGCATAGAATCGATTTTGTATACCATCATAGAAAAGCCAGGTACTGCGTTCCTCGTCAGAACCAGAGTTACGAGATTGACGGCATTTACGTACACATGCAACATCACTGTTAATCAATGCAATGCAGTTGATTTTCGATCGCAATCTAGCAGTAAATGATTTGTACGTGTCACACAAAGAATCAAAAAATTCCCAATATTCAGATTGTTTATCTTGATCACAAGCGACATTACCGTATTTGTCAAAATAAACATTTATCAATTTCCACAGAAAATGCCAATCAAATGTATTTAACGGTGATCTATCCATCAGTGTACACACCTTGTATCCAAATATTTTACAGTCATTAATTGGTAAGTTTGTTTTGCCAATTAGATTTAAACCACGGGAAAGATATCCAAGTGAACTAGGAAAGTAACTATCAACCTCACTGTATCTATGAAAACGCTGTATTTTTATGTTTTCCACTGCCCATTTGTCATTTAAAGTTTTCAAAATTGTCGATTTAAATGTACAAGATGTTCCATCAATTGCTAAACAGTAATTATCTGCTGTTAACTTTGAACAAATATTTGCAGCAAGTGAACATTCATAACTGTCCAATGGCATGACTGCTACCAAAATTGCTTGTATTCACTTTTCTTGAGTTGATTACGGTCTTTTGGTTGTTGAGCAAGGTAGAATAGAGTTAGCAGGAACTTAGTATTGCATCACAGACAGTTTTGGTAACTGTGTTTGTTTATTGTGTGTGTGTGTGTATGAATGTATGTAACAACAAAGGTATGAACAATGTACACAGATCAAGATAAGATATCTGCATACCAATTCTCAAAATACAATTATACAGTTAATGTTTTAACTTATATACAAAAAAATTTCCCACATCTTGTTCAAGATTTAATAATCACCGAGGAAACCTCTAAATTACCATTTTATGTTCCACCAAGGTTAACAGGGCAAGCTGCTTCATTGACTGTTACCCTTTCCGAGAAAAGTTGTAAACTTTTAAGTTGTAACCGGACCAAATGGACCTCATACTGTTCTCCAACTGATGCTACATCAGTGTATCGGTTAGGTGATACATCGGTATACGATTACCAATGTCAACCATCATGTTTCAGTTTACCCGATACCTTTATTCCAAGATTAAATTGGACACAAGGAAAAGCTGTTATTGTTCCCGAAACCATTACTGGTTTAGAGAAGCCAACATTCACTGCTTACGGAAAGCAAATACCAAGAGTAACCGATCTACCGATAGGTTTCAATAGAATACCATCTCAGTCCACAGGTTGCGGATTCACTTACGCATTAAGTCAAAGTTATTGTACAATTTTTGATCTTACCTATAATTCAGTCTCGGGAGAATGTGAAAATAGTCTAGGACAGGAGATAGCTGAATATACGGTGGGTCTTAACATCTATAGGAATATACTTCGAAATGCATACTACAAACTTACCACAGGTTCAATTTTACCAGACCTAGCCTTACAGCCACTTGAGAACATAGTAATTCCTGATTACCTTGCATCAGTTGAATCTTGGAAGGCATATAGAAACCCGATGCATACACAACCCATACCTTCACTGAAAAAATATAAATTATTTGTTAACAAAAAGTTTGCCTCTCACATCCACAATCCAAAAGGTGGAAAAGGAACACAGCGTGAAGAAGGATATCTTCATCAATCATCAGAAGATTATTTCAAGTCTGCCAAGTTTTCCTCAAGTTTAACTAGCACAATTGAGAAAATTCTTGCAATAGGTATTGCTGGTTATACTGCAGATGTGATCATTGATCGTGCCATTAGTCAAGGTTTACCAGCGCTTGAGTCAGCGCTCCAAGAAACTCTTTCTGCAACCAGTTCCCTGATTGGACATACATTTGAAAAGGTCACTTTACACTCTGCCCTGGAAATTGGTATTAAAGTTTCAATAGGTAGACAGGTAACCTCAAAAGTGTTGACACACCTATTCAGTACTCTTGCATCCGGTGCATCTATTGTTACCGAAGGAATTGCACTGATTTCTTTGGTTGACATTGTTGTCGGGCTACTGGTAGACACGGGTTATGGTAATGTTCGTTCAGAAGATTTCCTTTCACAATGTGTACAACGAGCAGAGTCACAATTCCTGGAAGCAACTTCTCTGTCAAGTTTAGAGTATACATTTGACATGTTAACTCAAACTCTGGTTCCAGAATCTGTTTTACGGTTGTATGAGGCTTCACGTATGTTAGACTGTGCAATTTACCTTGAATCGTTAGATGTAAACTCTGAAGGTGCTTCCATTGATCGATCAACCATCACTTATGGTGGTGGTGATGATGATGATGACGACAACAACAGCCTTTCTTTTGTATCAATCGTAAATTCAACAGCAGACTTTACACTTGATAAACTTCATCCCTCATTTTGCTTACATTCACTGGTTAAAGGTAACAAAGAGTTAATTGGTGGCAGTGCTAACCAAATGAGAGATGATGAACAACACTCACTGGTAACACTGGTAACTGATAAAACAACTAGTATAGTAGCTATTTCATTGGTTTTAGGTTTGACAGGTGTTTCAGCGATAACTTTGTGTACACGTGACTCGGCACTTATTGGATTGGTTACTTTTCTTGTTATACTATTGACTGTGGTAGCAATTTGTCTACAACAATGTCAAACATTTGTGGAACTGTCACAGAGAACGATAGAAGATTTGTTGCACAACAATCACCAACAAATCTTTCATGTGTTGTAAATGCACATTTGCGATACAAAATACATTTCAAAGCAACCCTGATTGACATTGACCGGTTACGCCAAGAGGTTTCATCCACTTATCATCAAGTTTTGTCCTATGAAAGTTTACTCCTACAACAAATTTTTGACCGAAAACGTACAATATTACAAGCTGTTGAAAGTGGTGCAATAAAACTTGACGCAAACTTTCAGAAAAAAATATCGTCAACCCAGTCAACCTTGAAAAAATTCGAACGTGATCTTGCATTTTGGAAGAATGGTTTTCAATTACTTTACTCAAATTTACTTGATACTATCAACTCATACGATGAGATAAAAACTGACATTTTCAATTTAAACAATGAAATAGGTGAAGTGGAAATCCCTGTTTCGGATGCAGTACTCACTTCCATTGAAAGCGGAAAAAGTGGAGCACGATCAGCATCAGTTCCATTATCAAGCAAAAGTGATACTGTTCCAGAGACCCGGTTTGAGCAACCTAAACAATTCGCCGGCCCGGTTAGCTTTGACAGTAGTAGTAATGTTCTACAGGCAGCCAGAGATAAAAATAAATACAAAAAACGATTAGAAAGGTATGCTCGTGATCTACAGGAAACCTATGTAAACCTGAAAAAATTGATTGCATCCTTCAACAGTGAACTTGTTTCACTGGCCAATGGAACAGTTTACCGGGTTATCGGTGGAACCCGAAAAGTATTGGATTTCAAGAAAATTATCTTAGATTTGGATGGACTAGCATCACCAAATTTAGATGATCCATTTCTGGTAATACAGAAACTTGCATCTGATCGCTTCATTCAATCTCAGGTCAAAATTAAAATACTCAATTCAGAGAAACCAATGCAGGTGGTTCCCTTTGAGGTTCCGCAGGATGCAAGTTTTCTTGCTAGAACATCCAAATCCCATTTACAATCATCACCACCACAAGCACCACCACCAACATCATCATCATCATCTGCAACAATCGTCCCATCATTTACATTAACACCACCAGTAGAAAACACAACTGTTGAAAGTAATATCAATGCAATCAATAGTAGTAATGGTAATAGTTTGAATGTCCAAACACAATTACCACTCACTGGTACAATGGAAATGGAAATGGGAACAACAACAACAACAAACCCAGAGTTAGTTCAGAGCAACAATAATCAACCAAACAACCAATATTCAATAGATAAACAAGCAGGCAACAATGAGCAGTTATTACAGGTAAATAATAGTGATATTATGGAATATTCACAGATAGAAGACAATGAAGACAAGTTATATCGAGAACAGTCAAACATCAACAATCACAACAACCGACAACTCGATTTTCGACAATCAGGTGAACTGATTGAACGTTTATCTAGCGTTTTAGATGACGCAGCGATCCCTCAAGCTCTGGTACCGTTGATTGATTATATAGATAACGTAAAAAGTTTATACTTACGTACACCTGTAACCGAAAAATTGATAGCAAATGAAATAGTAAGATATGGTCAAGAAAATATAACCACAGATATCCGAGAGTTACTTGATTCCATAATCGAATCAATGTTAACATTTGAAGTGTTACAAAACAAGGCTGAGGTTAACATTGACAATATTGAAGAAGAAATTGAGCGAGTACGTGGCTACCTGATCAATTTAGAAGCTCTTGACTCATCAGACAAAAGTGAAGTTGATTTTAACATTGAAGCTAACCTATTAGCTTTGCTTGAACGATTGCAAAATCGACACGCATCAACGCAAACATGAGAATAATAATTTGTGATTCAGAATGTGTCCGTTATCATGTAAATATTTTAGCAATTTTATTAAATCAAACTGAATCGCTACATGACTTATGCCAAGCTGTTCATCCGGGAATCGGTTCTGTTTCCTTGATGCAAAATGCTTGCATTATAGTTGATAGACCTGCCAAACATGATATTTCACATTTAACACTTCCACATATACAAACAATGATAGCCTATCTTATAAGTTTACCAATTTACAGACAGTCAATAGAAGGTGATGGTATTTGTGTAGTTTTGGTAAATCGTATGACTGACAATTTGTACACAGAAAGTAAATATCATGCTGCACTATTTACCCTGCATCCAAGTCTCGTGGTGAATACTCAATCTTGAGTACAGATACAATGCTCTCCATAACAGAGGCTGCAAATTTCAGGTATAGAGTCCCTGAAAAGGTATTTCAATTGAGTGAATTGTCGCTCAGTTTTTGTTGGTTTTCGTCCAATTTTATCATTTTTTCCAAAAATATTCGAATTATATTGTTGTTGTTGCTGCTGCTGCTGCTGCTGTTGTTGTTGTTGTAAATTTTCCAATTCAAACGAGGATATAAATCGATCAGGTTGTAAAATATTTTCCTCATTTTTGATATTTTGCTGTTCTTGTGAAGTAAAATTAGATTTATCTTCAGCAGACCCAGTCAGTTTCCTATCGTTTAGAATAATACAATGACTCATAATGGTCCTAGTGTGGAAAAATTGTGTGTTGAGCGTAATAGTATTATAACCAATACACGTATTGATGCCAATTTTGACAACAGTAGTGTTCACAATGGTACTTCTCCTGTTGCTGCACTGCAGCAAACTAACAGTAAACGTAAGTTGTACAAACGTAAATCACAACAATTGACAAGCCGATCAGAATCGATTACTACTTCTATTAGTGGTGGTGGTGGTGGTGGTGGTACACAGAACAAGAGAGGTAAAAAGCTCAATGTTAAAAACGAAAACGAGAATAAAAGGAAAAATGGTTACCTGTCTCTTCACATGTTCATACAGTTGTATGTAACAATTTTAAATAAAACAAGGTACACTGGGAATACTGTTGAAAACATAAACGTACAATGTCCACAGGTAAAAAGTTTCGAGCAATTTGTTTCATCTGATGTTGGATGTGTTAGCCAAGTATGTACCGAGCATTGGAAAACTGTTCTTGAATCAGAAGTGGCCAAATGTCACAATTTTGAACAACAGCAGAAAAACACCAAGCCAGTTAACTGTATCACACAAGTGCAACAACAACAACAACAACAACAACAACAGAATAATGATACAGACAATTTGAACGATGTAAAAGTTAACATAGTTAGGGATATTATGGATAAAGAATCAGCACCGGTGCACTGGTACACTTGGAACAGATATAACGAAAATACTCTGTTAAATACTGAAATATGTATGAGTGTATTTAGATCCATCATTTTCTCTATACAAAATTTCAATGATACCAATGTTAACCAAATGAGAGTACACCTTTTGTTTCCTTTGGAAGCATTGAAATTTTTCTTATCAAGTTATATGTATCTAATTGAACCATCAATTGACTTTACACAAACAGTGACAACACTGTCATTCTCTGATGGGATACAACAACAACAACAACAACAGTCCGTTAACAGCAAAAATAGATCTATTGTAATATTAGATGCCAGTAACAGTAAACAAAGGATAAACAATCAAAGGTCATCTGCAATTCTGACAAATGGTGCACTATTGGTGAAATATTACCAGTGTCCAAGTAAATTTTCTACATGTTTGGCAAAATCAACACAAAGTGATGTGGAAGCTATCAAACTAATCATAGGGAATAAAATTCTTTTCAAAGCTGACCTACCTGTTCAATCGAAGGAGTTCATGTCGCATGTCATTGGTGAATATGAAACTTTTGTCCGACCCAAGTTTGAAATCGTTAATCATGTTTCTATAAAAGCACATGGATCATTACAACGTTCCTGGGTTGTAATGACAAGGGATCATGTAGTTTTGTATGATGAAAAAACAGCGGCATTCACTCTTCCGACGATGACAGGTAACAGTCAAGCTTCTACTTCTCTTGTAGATAAACTGACCACATTCCTATCAGCAAGGTATCATGAGTTGTTATTTGAGTCTTATAAAATGGTACTTTTTGATGTGTTCCTTACAAGTGAATATCTTGCAATTTTTGACATTGCATTTGTCTGTAAAGTGTCACCTCCGTCACCTTGCCACACATCGCTCCATTCGCTCCATACAAATGATAGTGAGATAGATGCACAATTGACTATCGAAAAGCCTAACCGATCATTTTATGACAAACTTAAACTGGTGAAAACATTGTTTCCACAAAATTGTATTTACTATTCTGATGATGATGATGATGCCAATCCGGTGCTTATCAATCAGCTAGAAAGAGATTGTGCCTTTGATTCTAAAGTCTTACAAATTTACAAAGAAAAATATCCAATATGTGGTAAATCTTACATCTACGAAGGTAAACCGATTATTGGAGCTGTTGTTGGAATTTCAAATTTATCCCTTTTAATCGCTTTCGCTGACAATGATACTCATCCAGATAATGAGATCAAAGATAATTGTGACTACGACAATGGTGATGTTTCAGATGATACAACAACAACAACAACAACAAAAACAAAACTGAAGATTGTTGCTAAAGCGAGCATATCGAATGCTGAGTTTTTCTATCATGCTACAAGTTGCCTTATGTCATCCGCAGCTGAATCTCAAAGAGAGCCACAAGGCGAGCGTGAAGTTCTCTCTCCTGTTGAAGGTAGTAGTGATGATGGAAGAATACTATGTTGCAAAGAAACTGTTGAGGCCACCACCCCTACTACTAAAACAAGTACCTCAAGTGAATGTCAAGTTGCATTACAAACAGCAGAGAAAGAGATACACGAGGCAAGCCATGAATCTTGTGGTAACATATCCGTTGATAATGGTAGTGAACGTAGTGATAATGATGCTGATGCAGATAATGTTAATGATGATAATGAGGTTGATGATGGAGATGCGGAAAGAGAGGGTGACGGGGGTAAAGGTGATGATGGACAAAATGACGAAAACTTTCAAAAAATAGAAATAAATGGTTTACCGTACATTTTGTTAGCTAACAAGGTTAAAAACGTTCAAATTTCAAAAACAGTTCTATTTAAGGTTGGTTATGCAGTTGAATTAAACTTGGATGATAATCATGTAATACAATTGCTTTCAATCTGCTCATCAAACCGGCAACGCATAACGCCACTTTCTGACGTAAGATTGACCAAATATAACACGCAACCTCAAGCAAGCAATAATCATCAAACACATGGTAAACAAAACGGTAATAGATCCATAGATATCTTGGAATCTTTGATTACAGATTGTGATGCTAAAGCGTATCGAGATACAATAATTCAGCTTGTGGAGATTGTGAAAAAAAATCCTGCTTTCCCTTCATACAAAAACGAGATAGTTGAACGCATCAGCGAATCACTTTTGTTTTAAAAAAAAATCACTCACTCACATGTCTCACATTACTATGTAACCCATTTTCTGGACGAATGAACAACCATCCATTCTATGTACTTACTTGTATCTTATCTTCATGAGCATGTACATATAAACGTAAACGAAGTCATTGGTCATTGGTGCAAAATGAGATGACACATGAAGACACACAGAGAGATCACACAAATCTGTGATCATGAATATGCGGGTGGTTTGGGTTCTGTAATTCAAGGTTGGGATACACCGATTATTTTATCACCTTGTAAAATTGGTTGTACCGCTGTTACATAATAAAGGAGAAAGGAAAGTATTGTCAAAAAGTAACGCAAAAAAAGAGCAACCAGGTCAGCAAAAAAAAAATTCCGTCAAAAAAGAAAGGTTACCAAGTAAATTGAAGACGCTCAACAGCAATGTACTGACACTCTATGTATACCTGTTACTGTGATATGTGATAATGAACCCTCTGCCCCATGCAACACATTTTGCAACATTTCAAATGCAAATGATCAACGTGCTTTGGATTGGAAATGCATTCTTATACAAATGAAAAGGTTGTGGTTTAGTCGCATTCTATAGTTGCAGTTCAGATAGGGTTTCTATCCCTTTATTAGCGAACACTGCCAGCCAATTGTACAACAAGTTGATGTCTATATCATAATATTCTTTACCATTGATGCATTGTGTTTTACTTTCTAACAGGGTAAAATATTCATTTATATTTAGCTGTTTCAATTTGTTTTTGATGTTTGCGTCATCACATTGTGACTGTAACAGTTCCAGAATAAAGTTTGCCCTATCACGATAGCCGTTAATTCGTAGAAATTGTATATATGGGCTATCATTTTTGTAGTTTTTTGAAATCATGGTCAAAATTTTTCTTGTCTCGAGTTGGTGTTGCCATGCACTGAGCAGCTTTGTTCGAACAACAAAATCAAAAGCGAATAATGTGTAAGTACATTTCAAATTATTTGCACAATATCCGAAGATAGGTATAGATTCTTCTAGTAAAATTCTAAACAAAAGCCAAAGATTTAACCAACGTATGGTACACTCATAGAGGCGACTTTTTCCATTACAAAGTGTATCCGTTAATCGGGTTAACGCATATTGAGCTCGATTGTAGTCAGTATCATTATTTGCTTGTCTCACGGCAACAATTTCCTCTTCTCCAACCAAAAGAGAGTAGAAATTTCCGCTACATGTTGACTCAAGGTATAGATTGGTACCAGGCTCTGTTTTGTAAAATCTCACCGGGTCAAATGAAATTTTATCAATACATGCAGAAAATTTTTCATCGCAAACAAAAGCATTACACTGTTCACTTACTAGCTTAATAAAATCAACTGAAATAAATTGCTTTATGCTACTGTAGCTATCAGAATTAGCATTATTATTTTTGTAGTTGTTGTTGTTACCCGTGCTAGTGTTAAGCAATGTTTCTAGATAACTCACATATTTTTCTGTTTCATTGATTAAACAACCAGTTGAACAATTTTCGTTTTCAATCGCATACCCAATAAGACGAAAAAAAGATTCCGGTTTTATTGCTCTAATATTGTCAATGGTTGAATCATTTCCAGTGATGTCAGTTGGTACAAGGAAAGAGGGCATGTTAATTAGTACATGGTTACTTGGGATATCTGATAGATGCCAAAAATTTGTCTCTATTGAATCAAGATCGCTATTACTTCTATCGCTAGTATTTTTTGTCTCACTACCACCATTATTGCTTTTATCATGCATTCGATCTGGTGCAGTTTGATCTAACGATAATGATAGGGGTTGCGGCAAACCTTTAAACTCTTGTCTTTCATTCGTCATTTGTACATCAGAACTTTCTATTTCCATATTTTCATTTGTACTGAGGAACATTTTTGTGAAATAAGTGTTACCAAGTATCTTGTGTCCAAGTGTGCTGCCGTGTTTCCGCCTTTGATCTCTATTTGTGTCTACTTGTGTTTACATGTGGTTTTGTAATCTATTGTCGTTGCCAAACATGCATGCATGTATGAATGGATTGGAAACCAGAATTAGTTTGTTTACCGTCTGTTACTCAAATTTTGTGTATATGTGGAGAAGAAGACAGACAAGTGTTCAGATTATGTAAAGAACCAACAACAAGTGTGAAAAAATCGTCTGTTGCAAGTATTGCTCGTTTAGAGTGGACAAAAATCTCATGGAAGCCAAGCCTTGTTAACAGGTGTACAATGTATCCTACCACTATACTATCTTCTGTATCAATAGATGAAAAGGCAATTGTATCGGGGTTATCTCTGTAGGCATACCCTACATTACTGTTAGAAAACCTGTTGCCTACTCTGGATGACGTGTCTGACCTTATTGATGTCATTACATATTTTGTAAAAGTGTTCACGTAAAGATTAGATTCTGCTTCATAGAAATAACCAAATTTAGAGTTAACCAAGTGAAAATTGGCTGGCATTAATATTTCAGTATCATAATTTGTACCTGAATCAATGGCTAATTGATGTATAACGGTGCTTCCTCTTGTCGCGGGGTGGTAATCCGTGTAAAAATTGTGACTGTTTGGCACGGTGAAGTTAGTTGCGCTATATCTTGCATGAAATGGAACCTTCTTGCGATATAGAACTGATGAACTTGTACATTCACCAATCGATACTTCCATGTATCCATTTTGTATCAACCCATTTGAATCATGAGTCATCATGTTGACAGGCATTTGCGAGGTTTGTCCTTGCCGTGACCCACATTGTGGACACTTGCACATCTCTGGTAATGGATTGCAAAGGTTTTCTGCATTACAAATATGCAAAGCATAAGGTTTTATACAGCGAATAGTTTTCCGACCAAATTTCTTATCTAAAACGTACAATTCATTCTCAGTTAATAATCTATGAGTTGAATAAATATATAAACGAGTTTGACAATCTGTCAGAGTTGGAATTGCATTCAGTTCACATTCATCGGTCAAGGTTGAAACAAGAACAGGAATACCAACTATATACACTTCTGTTTCACTTTTTTGGTTGCCGACGATATTAGTATTCCATGTTTGTTCATTAGCATTTTCACCTTCATTAGTTAGTATAAATTTTTCGTACAGATTTTCTTCAGTTGTTACCTCTCTTCTGTAACAGTGTAAAGTTTTCCTTATACTTGCAGGAATCGGATGAACCCAAAAACTGCGATTTTTGTAAGCTTTCAAAACCATACTCACAAGCACAGCCAAGTAAATTGTGAGTATACAGTCAGTGAACAACAACAACAACAACAACAATGCAAGAATCAAATGAAAATGCCCAGATCAACTGTGTCGTACATACAAAACGTATCAAGCTAGATGAAGCTCACAATAATAGTACCAATACCCAGGTACCTGTTGACGTACCCGTATTATCAGATTCTCTACATTTACCAGAGGATAAGGTTCAAAATATCTGTGCGTTTTTAAAACAAATGCATGGAGGAACGCATTTAAAAAAGAAAATGGAACATCAGCAACAGGAGAAACAACAACAATTACAATCATTACAGCAGAATATAAGTATTGCAGGACATGATGAAAAAGTTAACAATAATGAAATTCTTGTCTCATCCTATTTGAACTTGTTTACTGCAACTGACCCACCAACTAAACCACCTTTAAAAGTTTCTAAACAGGAGTCAAACCCTGCGTCAGTCGATGATCATTTGCTTGCGGTAAGCACAACAACAACATCAACATCATCAACATCATCGCAGGTAGCATCACTTCCAATCAGCATCGAGGAAAGTAACACATTTGTAGATTTGTCGCGTCTCTGTCAAACAACAAACAATAACTTTAACCAACTGTCAGGAAAACTTTCTATAGCGATTGATGGCATGACTGGTGTTGGTAAATCTTTTCTAGTGAGACAATTGGCTACAACTAGAACTCCGGTGAAATTGAATAAATTGTGTTTTCCAAAATTGTCACGTGTACCAAACTTTAGTGTACAAAGAAACTTTGAACCGTTACATTCACTTTTTTGGTTTGAATCAATTCAGCGTGCTAATTTTGAACTAACAGCGAACCATGTTCCAGTAGTCTGGGATAGGTATTGCCTATCAAATTATGCCTGGTATGCGGTTAACTGGTTAATGGGACAATATTCACAATCAACATCGTCTTCGCCAACATTCTTCGCCGGGGATGCTTGCGATGAAGAAAGTAGCAATAATGCCAAGCCTCTTCATACTGCTTTCGGATGTTCTCATAAAAGGTTAAAAGGTAGTTCAAAATTACAAACAGTTGAAAATCACAATAAGAGAAGCGAGCAAGATCAATCATCTTCTGTACCAACAAAAACAACAACAACAGCAATAGCAAAAAGATTGCCACGTTCAGTATTGCCTGTTGCATATACACAAGATGTTCACAATGCGTTACATAATTGGTTTCATGAAGTAGATTTTCCCAGTGTCGTTGAAACACTGCGAAATGGCTCTATTCAACATGTAGAAGTAATTTATCTCATTGATTCATCTGTTTGCCAGGTTGCCAATCGTATTTTGAAAAGAGGTTCAATGAACGATTTACCTGCAATAGCTAACGTCAACTATTTACTTGCTCAGCTTCATGTTTACCGATACATTGCATGTATGACAAATTCAATTTGTATTGATTTATCATCATCATCATCATCATCATCATACTGCGTGAATTCACACAAGAATATTGATTCAATCACTACAAATGCTAACACTTATAGCAACGCCTGCTCAAGAAATGATAAGTCTGAAGAAAAACGTTGTAACTTTGATCGAATTGCAGCAATTCAACAACAAATTGTGAAAGCTGCATCATATAAATACAATCGTATAAATGATCATAAGGTTGACAATGTTGATCTTGCAGGCTCAACAGAAATTATCAAAAACCTGTCAACTTCATTCAGTGATTACATTGACTCATTTATTGATTTGAGTTGTAAACTTGATTGTTTTCAAAATCAATTTGCAATCAAACACAGTAAAAAGTGAATAGCTTATGCTGAACTACTCAATACTCCAGTAGTCAATCGGTAGTCCTAATGAATGGAGCACTTTTTCGAGAAATATTCAACTTCAGTTGAATGTAGCCTTTTTTATTTTCTTAAAAGTAACAAAATACCAGGCTATATACTTGTAGAGTCTGAAGCTGCTACTGCTGAGGATGTCTGTTCAAAACCTTATGTTGTTGTATATTCTGTGTTTGCTAAATCGACAAACATCATCTCTCATGCTACTACTATCAACACAAGTGAAAAGTTCCGAGAAAATTGTCCTCATGTGACTATGATAACTCATTCAAGTTTAAACGATACTATTGGAAAACAAATTTACTTTAATGAAACAAGTTTTCTGTACCTAAAATGCGCCCTTGAACGTATAGTTGATGTTTCTGCTAACGATTTTGGTTTGAGTGTTCTAATGTGGTATTTTCCAAAGTTATACTCATCAAATTCAATGTTTCTATTTGAATATAAATTTGGTCGATTTGAAGTATTTCCTAAGCTGATATCTCTTATAATTGGTGCTTGTAAAAATGGACCAATGAAAGGGATACTATTCGACCCTGTTTACGGATTTGAACTAACCAACTGGCAAGGAGTTCATTTGCTGGATAGCAAGAAGCTTAATTTTTGGCTTCTTAATGCAAAAACTATAACACCAGTTGAATTTGTCCAAAATTTGAAAATTTTTCAACCATTTATAGTTGTGTTTTTTTATTTTATATTCTCAAATAAAATAACACTTTAACATGATGTAAACGATTGCAAAACAAAATTGCACAGCTATCACAGCTTACGCATTTCTATCATTTTTTTCTCTTTCTTTCTTTTTTCCGGGAATGCATCACTGTTACCGTAACAATTGAGTAAATAAATTTATCAAAAATTCAATTAGTGATCAAAGTTTCTATTTACTTTCCAAAAGAAATTTTCAAAGTAAATAAAGAATAAGATTGAAAGAAGAAGATTGGAAAAAATAGAAAGAGAGACAGATAAAGAAAGAATAAGAGGACCAGAAAAGCAGAAACAGAAAAGCGTGTGATTGCAGAAATTTGCAGAAAGATCATAGATCACAAAGATATTCTTTTCAAGAAAACTCTTTCGCTGCCTATCTTTTAAAAGTCTCTTACTCTTCTTCTCTTACGTAACCATATTTTGATTTTTTGCAAAAAGGATTATTGCCTGAAATGGAAACAAAACAATTACTATACAAACATTATCTTTTAACCAAATAACAGCACTCATGTGTAGGTTGAATGGAAGTCAGGTAAAAGGGGGCATCAATCGTTTTTTATATATAACCACATTAAATTAATTATATATTATATATTATATTAAATATATATTTATATATTATATATATTATATTAAATATATAATTTATATATTATATATTATATATTATATATTATACATTATATATATTATATATATTATATATATTATATATTATTTATATATTATATATTATACATTATATATATTATATATATTATATATATTATATATATTAGATATTATTTATTATATATTATATATATTATATATAATTTATTGTTTTTCATTAGAGCTCTTTCTTTGTGAGTCTTTCTTTTGAAAGTCTCTTACTCTTCTTCTCTTACGTACCCATCATTTTGATTTTTAGGAAAAAGGATTGGTGGCTGGAAGGAAAACGAGACCTTTACTATCTGTACTGTATTTTTGAATGCAATTTGATGATTTTGTTCTGAAATTGTAATCTACCCCATTCAAGTATACTTGCATAAATGTATGGAAGTATCAATTCTCTTTCTGTTGTCTCTTTCTTTTTTAAGTTCTCTTTCCTTGTGAGTCTTTCTTTTGAAAGTCTATTACTCTTCTTCTCTTACGTACCCATCATTTTGATTTTTAGGAAAAAGGATTGGTGTCTGGAAGGGAAACGAAACCTTTACTATACGAACATTATCTTATACCAAATAACAGCACTCATGTGTAAGTTAAATGGAAGTCAGGTAAAAGGACGCATCAATCGTTTTTCATATATTATTACATTAAATTAATTATATATATTATATATTATATATACTATATATTATTTATATATTATAGATATTATAGATATTATATATTATATATTATATATACTATATATAATTTATTATATATTATATATATTATATATTATATATACTATATATTATTTATTATATATTATATATATTATATATAATTTATTGTTTTTCAATAGAGCTCTTTCTTTATGAGTCTTTCTTTGAAAGTCTCTTACTCTTCTCTTACGTACCCATCATTTTGATTTTTAGGAAAATGATTGGTGGCTGGAAGGAAACCGAGACCTTTACTATCTGTACTGTAGGTTTGAATAAAATTTGATGATTTTGTTCTGAAATTGTAATCTATCCCATTCAAGTATACTTGCATAAATACATGGAAGTATCAGTTCTCTTTCTGTTGTCTCTTTGGCTTCTCTCTTTTCGAGTCTTTCTTTTGAAATCTCTTACTTCTTCTCTTGTACCCATCATTTTGATTTTTAGGAAAATGATTGGTGGCTGGAAGGAAAGCGAGACCTTTACTATCTGTACTGTAGGTTTGAATAAAATTTGATGATTTTGTTTTGAAATTGTAATCTACCCCATTCAAGTATACTTGCATAAATGCATAAAAGTATCAGTTCTCTTTCTCTGTGGGTCTTTCTTTTGAAAGTCTCTTACTCTTCTTCTCTTACGTACCCATCATTTTGATTTTTAGAGAAAAGAATTGGTGTCAGGAAGGAAAGCGAAACCATTACTATCCGTGAAGTGTTTTTAGATACAATTTGATGATTTTGTTCTGAAATTGTCATCGGCCCTATTCACCGTATACTTACACATGTACAAACATATCAATGTCAGTGTATGGAGGTATCAGTTCTCTTGCTGTTGTCTCTTTCTTTTTTGGGTTCTCTTTCTTTGTGAGTCTTTCTTTTGAAAGTCTCTTACTCTTCTTCTCTTACGTACCCATCATTTTGATTTTTAGGAAAAAGGATTGGTGTCTGGAAGGGAAACAAAACAATTACTATACGAACATTATCTTATACCAAATAACAGCACTCATGTGTAAGTTAAATGGAAGTCAGGTAAAAGGACGCATCAATCGTTTTTCATATATTATTACATTAAATTAATTATATATATTATATATTATATATACTATATATTATTTATATATTATAGATATTATATATTATATATTATATATACTATATATAATTTATTATATATTATATATATTATATATTATATATTATATATACTATATATTATTTATTATATATTATATATATTATATATAATTTATTGTTTTCAATAGAGCTCTTTCTTTGTGAGTCTTTCTTTTGAAAGTCTCTTACTCTTCTTCTCTTGTATCATTTGATTTTTTAGGAAAATGATTGGTGTGGAAGAAAAGGACACTTACTATCTGTACTGTAGGTTTGAATAAAATTTGATGATTTTGTTCTGAAATTGTAATCTATCCCATTCAAGTATACTTGCATAAATACATGGAAGTATCAGTTCTCTTTCTGTTGTCTCTTTCTTTTTGGGTTCTCTTTCTTTTCGAGTCTTTCTTTTGAAAGTCTCTTACTCTTCTTCTCTTACGTACCCATCATTTTGATTTTTAGGAAAAATGATTGGTGGCTGGAAGGAAAACGAGACCTTTTCTATCTGTACTGTAGGTTTGAATAAAATTTGATGATTTTGTCCTGAAATTGTAATCTACCCCATTCAAGTATACTTGCATAAATACATGTTAGTATCAGTTCTCTTTCTGTTGTCTCTTTCTTTTTTGGGTTCTCTTTCTTTGTGAGTCTTTCTTTTGAAAGTCTCTTACTCTTCTTCTCTTACGTACCCATCATTTTGATTTTTAGGAAAAAGGATTGGTGTCTGGAAGGGAAACAAAACAATTACTATACGAACATTATCTTATACCAAATAACAGCACTCATGTGTAAGTTAAATGGAAGTCAGGTAAAAGGACGCATCAATCGTTTTTCATATATTATTACATTAAATTAATTATATATATTATATATTATATATACTATATATTATTTATATATTATAGATATTATATATTATATATTATATATACTATATATAATTTATTATATATTATATATATTATATATTATATATTATATATACTATATATTATTTATTATATATTATATATATTATATATAATTTATTGTTTTTCAATAGAGCTCTTTCTTTGTGAGTCTTTCTTTTGAAAGTCTCTTACTCTTCTTCTCTTACGTACCCATCATTTTGATTTTTAGGAAAAATGATTGGTGGCTGGAAGGAAAACGAGACCTTTACTATCTGTACTGTAGGTTTGAATAAAATTTGATGATTTTGTTCTGAAATTGTAATCTATCCCATTCAAGTATACTTGCATAAATACATGGAAGTATCAGTTCTCTTTCTGTTGTCTCTTTCTTTTTTGGGTTCTCTTTCTTTTCGAGTCTTTCTTTTGAAAGTCTCTTACTCTTCTTCTCTTACGTACCCATCATTTTGATTTTTAGGAAAAATGATTGGTGGCTGGAAGGAAAACGAGACCTTTACTATCTGTACTGTAGGTTTGAATAAAATTTGATGATTTTGTTCTGAAATTGTAATCTATCCCATTCAAGTATACTTGCATAAATACATGGAAGTATCAGTTCTCTTTCTGTTGTCTCTTTCTTTTTTGGGTTCTCTTTCTTTTCGAGTCTTTCTTTTGAAAATCTCTTACTCTTCTTCTCTTACGTACCCATCATTTTGATTTTTAGGAAAAAGGATTGGTGGCTGGAAGGAAAACGAGACCTTTACTATCTGTACTGTAGGTTTGAATAAAATTTGATGATTTTGTCCTGAAATTGTAATCTACCCCATTCAAGTATACTTGCATAAATACATGTTAGTATCAGTTCTCTTTCTGTTGTCTCTTTCTTTTTTGGGTTCTCTTTCTTTGTGAGTCTTTCTTTTGAAAGTCTCTTACTCTTCTTCTCTTACGTACCCATCATTTTGATTTTTAGGAAAAAGGATTGGTGGCTGGAAGGAAAACGAAACCTTTACTATCTGTACTGTAGGTTTGAATAAAATTTGATGATTTTGTTTTGAAATTGTAATCTACCCCATTCAAGTATACTTGCATAAATGCATGGAAGTATCAGTTCTCTTTCTCTGTGGGTCTTTCTTTTTTGGGTTCTCTTTCTTTGTGAGTCTTTCTTTTGAAAGTCTCTTACTCTTCTTCTCTTACGTACCCATCATTTTGATTTTAGGAAAAAGGATTGGTGGCTGGAAAGTGATCCGAAACGATTCCCACTGATAGCACAGTTTTTTCAATTCAATTTGTAGATTTTGTTTGAAAAATCTGTAATCTAATCAACAATGCAGTGATGGTAGGCTTTTTTGGTTGTTGTTGATGGTGGTGACAGTGGTGATGTGTGAGTGTGTGTGTGTGTGTGTGTGTGTTTGCTGTTAGATTTATGACAACTGGAGTTGATGTTAACGTGTGATTTGACAATCAGGTAACGTAGTACATGTTTAACTGTTAACCAGCAAAGAAAACCAGCGCCAAGATAAGGCAACCTTTCTGTAACCAGGAAACAACGTGTGAACCAAGTGATTGTGTAACATTTTCAATTCCTTCAAGTATATTTATTCCAGTTTGTTGTAAGATGTCTGAGGCCGCATCTAACAGGGTAGGATTCGAGATACATTTAACGGCAACATTCAGTGGCAACAGAGACACTGGCAGGTAAACAGTTGACGTTTTAACTGTTTCAGAGTTATTGTATAATCGACAACCAGATTCTTTTCCAGAATCAAAATAGAGGTATGAATAGGAACAAATCTTTTCATTTATTGGTAAAACAATGTCAGAACATAGATCATCAAGTAGTTCATATTTATCGACAAGATGAGGTTGGATAGCAGCTTCGTCAGGTATCCCATGCAAATTTAGTACTTTACCGATTTGCGCAAGCTTATCGGAAAACTTTTCTCGTTCCGATAACATGTATAACAGTTTCAGAGGAAGATTTGTAAAACGAGAAATACATGCATCCACAAACTTCACGTCTTCAGGTGACAAATTATCTACACCAATTTGTTGTTGATTGGTTGTTACTTTATCACAACAACATGAAAATTGAGGAATTTTGACTCGTATTATCTTCTTGCCATTTGCATGATTCGTACTGACATTCAACAGATTGTTAACAGATGATTTGTCTCTGACAGAATTTGTTGACCCTGATGATTGTGAATTAAAATATAACCAGTATCCAGCTAGAGAGTCACGTTTTGCCAATAACCATGCAGAGGTTAAGCTTGTTATACCTGCTGTTGCTGCAATGCCCACTACCCCTGTTCCGGTAACAGTGATACCTCGACGTGCAGCATTAGCTTCTAACAGTTTAACTAGTTTACTTTCATCATTGTTAACCATAGACAACCGATTTGCTGCTGCTGCTGATGGAACGGATCGTGTAGAAGATAGCGAAAATATATTCATGTTCTGCTTCTGAACATGATCCAGTTCATCAATTAAACCATGGTATGTTTTACGTAGATTTTCAAGATCAGCTTCATACTTTTTCAAATATTTTGAGGTGTATACCCAATATACCTATCATAAGCAGCCACTTTCTCAGGAGTTAAATTTTTCTCTATCCATTCAATGTCATTCCTACTTGCCAGAGTGAATGCTTCTCGCACATAACCTGATTGTAACATTGTAAACAGCTCATGTAGATTTGTCCACCAATCGATGCTTTTTCAAGACCAACTGTTCCCGGTACATATTCAATTTGTTTAGTTAACGATTTAAATAAATTTGCAATCAATGGATCATGTATTTTATTGGTTGTTTTCTCTATAACTTTTGTCAGTGACAAACCATCTTCTACAATGTTAATGTTAATCTTCAGTTCATGAAATATTTCACTTAATGTCAAAAGTTTACCCATATAGCATTTAGCAGAAACTTAGAAATCAGAGAGAGGTAAAAAGAGAAAGTAAGAGACCAAAAGAGAACTAGAAAGAGAGAAATCGAAGAGAGAGAGAGGTATGAGTGGTGCTTGATATGAGTTTCACTTGTTCAATAGGTTAGTGATTTATTGGTTTATCAGCATGTCCGTTACTAACTTATGGGCAAAAATAAGACTTGATGCTATTCTAGTTTTCCATTTCGTTTTCTAGACACTTGTAATCATAGGAGTAAACTTTGTCATTGAAAAAACGACTAATGCCCCAACGATCTTCATTTTTCGATGGTTTAATGTCCAGTCCAGTAACGTAACCCAAATACTCACGTTCAGGTTGGGTATCTTGAAATGGAACAGCACTGCTTGAAGCTTTATAATTTCCAATGTCTATGTTTGTTTCATCTTTCCGTACTCTTAGGACAACATCCTTATAGATACTGTTATTGAAAAGGTCTTCCAACAGCTCAGCCAATGGTAAAAAGTCATTCAAAAAGAGCAAATTTTTGTTTTTATATTTAATGTTGGATCTAAAAATTTTCACTAAAATTGGATTGTTAAACTTTAGCTCATATCCAGGAATCAACAGTTTGTCCTCATCAAAGTTAGATGATTTGAAAGTCTTTTGTTCGATACTTGCTACTTCCGAGATTGAGAAAATGTAAGGCTTGATTGATTTTGCTAGAAAATATCTACCAATGTTGAATAACTTTTTATACTTTATGTAGAATCGTTCATTTTCCAGTTTTTTGTTCGATGCGTTTCCCTGATGAGCAGTACCTCTTGTGGCTTCCAGTGTTGGGTTGACGTTTCGTTGAGCATTACGCGAACCTGATTCTGATTCCTGAATTGTAGGCAACAATGAGTCACAAGAAGTGTTTGTTGTTGTTGTTGATGATGACCGAAGAAACGCTGCAAATTGTTTGTTTGTCCGTTCTGTAGCAACTCTGTTGTCAGAAAGGACACCACAGCATTCTTCACGGTTACAACGGAGTAGCACTATGAAATTAATGTAAATTGCGAGAGATTTTTTAATTGTTTCTATCTCAATAGCAGTGTAATCAAATTTCAGGTAACCATTTGTAAGTGCATCTATGCGTCTTTCGTAAAACATGATCAAATGACTTGCAAACAGATTATCTTTCACTTTACCAGTTGATTTATTGAAACATTGGTCAGCTCGTTCAAGTAAAAATGCTGAAATATTTGCCCAGTTGAATTGTTCATTTGCAATCTCATCTTCATCATTCAATTCAATATGATTTCTAGCATTGTTATCATTGCGCTCACCAACATCAGTACGAGCATTATTGACACCAGCATTCTGTTTTTGGAAGTTTGCATTTTCACTACTCATGCTAGTTATTTCACCAGCATCGACAGGAACATCGACGAAAACAGGAGTTGTACCAGATTTCATTGTAGCAGAGACTGTTTCATTCAGGTTTTGATATTTTGTTTTTTCATCAAGTGTTTGCATTCCAGTCTGTTGTTGTGGTTCATGTCCATTTTCTCCATCTCTAACCGCCAGTAAATTTGTTTCATTTGGTAGCGATTCTAGTTTTATTTTTTTATTTTGTTGTGTGTTGAGTGATTGAATGTTGTTGTTGGTCACATTATTCAATGATTCAATGCTTACAGACTGATTGTTCTTTATATGAGCCGATCGTTGCTCGGTTGTCGGCTTGCTGTCATTGTACTGTCGATCGGGTAACCGTAAATCATGGCATAAATTTAAATTTTCAATAAGTAACGCTTTCAATGCACGCTCTCTTGCAAGTAAAGCACTGTGTTCAGGTGTTTCTAAGAGTGCATAGAAGTCAGACATTTTCACTTTTTGCTGAACATTCTCTGGATCTTCAATACCCTGTTGTTGTCCATGTTTACTCAAGTATCCGTCAAGCGAATCATCACCAGCGGTACCATCAGTGCCAGAGAAAATTGATTTGGCATGTTTTGCGGGTAACATTTTCACACACACACACACACACAGACAACTATAAGCTAAAACTGTAATACTAAAAGGAAACGAACTAAAGCAAACAACAACAAAAACAAAGAACAAGAGGTGGAAACTGTTATTGGGCCTTTTGGATATCTAGTCTTACACTATATATACTTTTTTTGTGTGAACAACTATATACAGTTGTATTAATTTAAACAATAGAATAGATATTGGGAGTGTTACAATTGAAAGAGAAGGGTGTGCTTTGCATAATTAAAATGACAAAAAATAGTAACAATGTAAATAAAACACAAACAAGCGAAAACATAGCCAATTGGTTGGATAAACTAAATGCACAGGTTAATTTCGAGAGAGTACTTGAATCGATTAAAAACGAATTTGTCGTCGCTTCAAAAAAGTTTATAGGATTCATACAAAATACTTTCAATTCATTTGATGAAGGTGAAAACAGCCCAACAGCCGGACAGCAATTGCAACCTCGTCAGATTTATATTAAACATCTTTATCAGTTCATTGGTGACATGGAGCTAGCATATTCATTTGAAATACTTTCTGGTGTACCGCTTGTTCGAGTTACTGGTTTCTTTGAATGGGCATCAATCTATTGGGATTGGTTGCATTATGCATCTTTCATTGTGCAACATGGTCTTGCTACCGGAGTGTTAAACTCTGTTTCTACGTTTCCTATTTTAACACACAACATTGAGCTGATTTTACCTTGTTCAATTTGTGTTGTTGGATTTGTTTCGAACAAAAAATCATCAAAGCTTGAGAACATAACGAAATACATATCTTACGGTGCAACAGTCCACGGACTATTCATGTATCACAATTTTATTTCCGAAAAAATAATACCAGCAAAACCTCAGTTCAGTGTTAAAAGTTTCATACGAAAATATTCTATAATGCCATACACACTAGGTGGTGATCCCATTACTGAAAATTTTCTTCGTGTTCCTCTTATTATTCTCAATGAGTTACAATTTAACCTGTTAATTGTTTGTGCAATCACATACACAAAAAAACAGTGTACCTATCACGAGATGTATAATTGCCTTATTAGAAATGAACCTGGCTTGGTAACCTTACGGACTGAGCTTTTGGCACACATTGCTTCCCTTGATTGGAGTGAACTGTTATCACAAAATACAGCTCATCAGAAGAGTGGAGCAAACCCAATTAAACTAAACCAACCATTGGACAGTGAATCTCGTAAAGCGCTCACTGATGTTGCTATGTCTTTGGAAACAGCCTACCCTAGAATCTATCCAAATTTGGAAACTATTTCAACTATATCAAAAATATAGATAAAAGCCACATACAGATAGTATACAGACAGACAGACAGACAGTCAGACACACACACACACACACACACACAATGATAGACAAGAGAAACAAGAGAGAGAGAGAGAGACAGTTAGGTGTATTAAAAACAAAACCCGATTATGATTGTATTTGCTACTGCTGGGCAACTACAATTTAGATGGTAATCGGTCACAACATTGGTAGGATCGTAGGTTGTCTCATTATTGTAGGTAAAGTAGCATAATTACCATTAATATGGCAATAAATCATATATCGAATCAGTAAGTTTCTGTTCATAATCAACAAGCTTGTTTTCACGATCAAAGTAAAATCGGACAATAGCATACCCTAAAACTTTCACTCTAGCATTTACAATGTAAACATTTTCTTTACGAGTATATGTGAACAGGGTTGATCTTTGATCGACTGATGAAGAAGGAGATGAAAATTTATTTTTAGCTAGATGATGGTGATTATGTTGAGAATCATCTTTGTCAGTATCAACATCAGATCTTCTATCAGTATGTTTTTTGGGTAGGTGGCAAAAGTGAAAATATTGGCATGTTTGCTGTCTATCAAACTTGCAACAATAAATATATCTATTATCATCAGCATAGACAAGCAATCGAACTCTATACGAAGAAATGTATTCTGGGTTAACGTATAAATTCCAATTATCGTTAAACATTCCATAATGACCGTATTGGTCAGTGTTAACTTTTAAACATTTTTGTTCATAAAAATCATACAGACAAACAAAATCTGAGCAGATAAAAAAATGGTGCAGATTTTCATGAACTGTAAACAGATATTCCGTAAACAGGATTGTAGAAATCAAGTTTACCAGCGTATGCCTTTATTTTCTCAAACTGAATCTGGCCAATAGACGTTGCTGCTGAAGTATTAGCAATAGAGGGGGTGCTAGTATCACCGCTAACATTGCCAGAAGATGGTGTAAAAGTTGTGATGGTAGAAGTATGGTTAGGTGTGAACAACTGATTACAGAAGCAATCGGTCAAGTGAGTTAAATTTTTTGTTAACCATTCATATCTGAATGTATAGGGTGCACGCCATATTTCATTATGTTTTATTTTGATCACATCAAGTAGATAGCAAACTTGGGAACCTCTAAAGTTCCAAAAACGCCAACTTTTCAATTCATTGTTTCCATTTTTTGGAACAACAATCACCTCTAACAGTATGTACGGTGAAATGAAAGCACAAGCAACTCGTAGTCTGTTACCCTGTTCCTGTGAAAGTAATCGCCTATTTATTGCTTCCCAGTATCTATTGTAAAATTTTAGCCTAGAGCTGCTTGATGATATTTCAATGTAAACCTGAAAGCCTTGTAATAAAGGGGAAACTATTCTTTGCTGCGTGTTAGATTCAGCATCACTGTATTGTAACAAATCCGGCAATAACTTTTCATCTGTGAAAATGTTAATAGTTCTTTTACCGGTCTTTCGCGGTTGTTGTTGTTGTTGTTGTTGTTGATCTAATATTTCCCATATTGACCAAAAATTTAACTTTTCTAATAACGATGATGTTAACGAAAATGGTATTGTTTTGTCAAAATTATCATATCTCCAATTCTGTAGGTGTGCAGGTAAAAGATAATTTGTTATACACAGTGCTAACTGTTGAAAATGGGTACTTCCTAAATTGTATAATGTCTCTCGAACTTGTTGTTGTACAATATAATTGAACATGTTATCATACTTATGTTGGACCTTCTGTTTACTTGTATTGACGAGGTCACAAATTATGCTTGTTAATTGGACAATATCGATACAATCATTTTCAACAATACTGTACTTTACTGATTCTCTGCTCTCTGTTTTTTTTGCGCATCTCGGTATCTCGAACATTGACATTCGTGAATACTCGATTTGTTTCATAATCTTGGTCAATTTGTCGTTTCTTCACTTCACTATCAATACTTTCATTATCAAGATGATGGTGACTCGATAGTGGTGGCACCTGATAATGAGATGCTGGTGAAAAGGAAAAGGTTGGCCCTATTTGACGACAACAACCACAAGAACTAGCTATGCTTTCTATATCATTCCAATTTGTAATACGTTTTCCAATATCTATGGAATCTGAAAGACTAATGTTAATATATTGACCTTCTATGGCTGTTGCTGCTGCTGCGGCTGTTGCTGCTGCTGTTGTGAATGATGTTGATGATGATGTTTCTCCTTCTTTTGATGTTGTTGTTTTTGTTAGGGTTGTTTTTTGTTGCTCTTTGTTATGTGGAAAGGTGACGTCACATCTTTCATTCCACCATTGTATGAACTTTGGGTTAAAATATGCAATTCTTGTTGGTCTAATTTTAATATTCTCCAATAAATATATCAATATTTGTAAATGTTGTCTATTGAAGGTTCTCATTATTTCAACTATTTTAGGTTTGGATGGTTCAAAGTTGTAAAATATTGTGTTAAGTGCATGTAAATCGATATGTCTCTTTTTGTCCATTATACTCTACATTCCTACAATAAACATATTTGTAGTATTTGCATTGTTGATTGTGATTGTTACCGTAAATATGCTGATCGAGCATCATTCATTCAGTTTATCAATCAACGTGGTTCTTACAATGCTTGTATTGCTCAGATTTCCGAGAAACGTAATAGACCAGCACACACAAAGTTACCCATCAAGCTTGGCTCTAAATTGGACTATTTGATACGCGGTGAAGCTGCTTTCCTGGAAACTCGTGCACTCTGGGGATCATTCATCATCAAAGGACAACTTGTTTATATGCCTTGTTTCATGACACACGATGCTATGAGTTTACATGTTACCCAATTGAAAAACACTAAACACGTAGATTGGTTTTTTTACATCAATGAATCAACAATCAACCAATGCACCAATAACACCACCAACACACCCCTCACCACTACTCATAGTATCTCTTATCCTGGTGGTAAAAAATGTGCTGATGAAGTGTCCAATCGTGAAGGGGTTGCATTAAAATTTACAGGAACATCAATAAACTGGGTTTATAAGCAGCAATACTTTACAGATGATGATGATGATGATAGTAAAGCTGATGATTACCATTATTCCTTTGGTGGTGGTGGTGGTGGCCGTGGTGGCCATGGTGGCCGTGGTGATAAGGTTCACAATATTGGTACTTTGCCAAAGCATCAAGCTACTGCTCACAAAATACTCACAACTAATGGTAAACGTAAAAATAGTTATTGCACAACATCAACAACTAGTCAAGATCATGCCTTGAAAATTTGTGCAAAACATAATGAGTGCTGCAAATTTCCCAAAATTGATGAATTCTCATTTAGAAAATGTAGTAAGGATCATCATCATCATCATCATCATGCTCATCATAGTATTCAGTCAGAGCATAACAGTATGTTACAATTGACTAGTAGTGGTGCATCATCTATCTTTGATGATGATGATGATGAATATGAACGTGAAAAAGTGAACCAATCGAAAGCAACAATTTTCAAGAACAATTCTCATCAGTCTGTCAGTCAGACCAAAAGCACGTCATCATCAGGTGAGTTTGGTAAATTTAGAAATTCTGAAAAAATCTATCTAACTGATACAAATGATTCGCGACATTGGATAAACTTATTGAACAAATCTAAACGATTCAATGATCGTTTCATTACTAGAGATGAGTATCTATACATTTTCAAGAAAATTTTACAAATCGAACAATCCACACCAAATTCAATGAACAGTTGGAAGAATAAAAAAGTGTTAAGTGGGGTAACCGTGATAAGAGAATTTATCCGGTCTCATGAGCGCGCGAAAAAAGCTGGCCTATTATCTGGTAACTCAAAGTTAGTACAAGGTTTTGAGACAGGCTCACTTTATTCTATTCTATCGAAAAAAAGTGTACTAGGTCAACAACAACAACAACAACAACAAAGCAACTTTAGTTCTTTGTCTTCGTCTTCTGGTTATGCCAATGGTTCAACATCGTCGCATGGTTCAGTTCTGGCTGTTGAGACACCTTCTGTGCCTTTTCTTCTTCTTCTTCTTCTTCTTCTTGTGGTTCATCATCATCAACAGCAGTAATGATGGGACTCAACACACACAATTTAACAAATTCAACAACAACCAGTGTACACAGTGGTAGTAGTAAAGTTTACACCAATTCTCAATACTATATTCCATTGAATGAAGGTAAATGTACAAGTTTACCTTTTCTATTGCCTTATGTAACCAGAAGGACTAATGAAGCTGTACAAAATTCAAAGACAGCAATGCATTTTTCTCCTGATGGATTGGGATTAATTTGTCCCCTAAATACAAAAGATTTCAAGGAAACCGGTGAAAGGATTACTCTTGCTGATGGTGTAATCATGACTGAAGAAACTAATGAAGATGAACTGTATGATTTTCTCTATCGATTCAATAATATCTATAGCACTACATCCAGTACTGCTGAAACTGTTGGAAGTAATTTTGACCAAGTAAGTAGTACGGATGGATTCAAAGATTGCGAAAAGTGTTACGAAAATCAGAAGTCAGAAAGGTACTGTTGACAATTGACAGTTACAATGTTTCAATTAATGGTTTTCTAACAGATGTGCATATTGATACAACACTGCAAGTACTTGTAAGAATAAAAAATAGGTTTCCCCATGTAACAACAAAATATTTTGATGGTTTGATATACTTTTCAACAAGAGAATGTATACCTGTTAAATATTTCGATGAATACGACAATTTTTTTTCAGCTGCTGAAATTGAACATTTCAATTTATTACCACTAATCAAGGATGGTGATTACGTTTCAAAAGCAATCAAACAGATAGCTGTTCATGGGCTTGTAACCAATAAACCATCAAAAACAACAACTTCCAATACAACACTTTTTCATTCAATATCTAACAAACCGACGCCACTTGTTTACCAATTGATGCAAAATTCTTTAGGTTTAACGGTTACCTTTGATTGCAGTATTTTGACTAAAGATTTGATTCTGTGCCAGCAATATGCTTACCAGAATCATTCTCCTTCTTCTTCTTGCTCTTCTCCTGCTTCGGCTTCAGAGTTCCCTGATTCTTCTTCTGAAATGTACCTTCGTTGGCAAGAAATTTACACAAAGTTAGATAAACATTTTGGTTTGATTGATCAACAAACATTTATCCAACAGCATGCTTTGAAAACTCACAATAATTTAGCTGCTCTGAACAAATTGACAAAAAGCTTGTACAATAATTGTGAATATCTTTTGTACCACTTTAAAAGTAAAAATCAGAGTAGCAAAAGTAAACCGTTTATGTGCGTACACGATAAATCGCCGGAAACAGTGGAAGCGATACGAAACTATATGAGGTGTACTTTTGATGCTCCCTATGAACCAGCATCTGTTTGGAATCTTAAATTATGGTGTTCGTTTGGTAATCCAAATGGTTTCTGTGGTTTAGATGGTTTAGTTTTGGATGCAAGTGTCTCAAAAATGCTCTCTGATACCATTGTTTATCATGCATGTTTCACGATAGACTTTATATTTGAAAATATTAAAAAAGCCCAAGCTGTTGAGGTTAAACGTGTAACAAATTCTCATTTGACATCGTCAAACCTAATTTGTATTCTGCTGACCGAGAATGAGGCGTGTACAAAAAACAGTAACCATTGTGAAATAAGATGGGGTAAATATGGATCAATGTATCAATATGAAATTTATTTTTTACCAAAAAAAATGTACAACGCTATAACCGTTGATTACGTTAAACAAGGTAAAACTCTTATACTTGTAATCAAAGGTATCCGGAGAACAGGTGTAGGCATTGGTACAAAATTTGGAAACTCATTTGGCCAGAAAAACATAGTTTCCCAAGTTTTAGATTTAACAGATCCAATTTACAAGGCAGATTGTTACACTCGATCAGGCCGTCGTGTTTATCCACAATTGATCTATTCTGATGTTTCCATATTGGGTCGACAAGCAGCTGGGCAATTGAAAGCAATGTTTCTCAATGGAGATGTTGCCTTTAACAGTGAAACAGGGCATTTTACGGCTTACCTTGATGTTTGCATACACAATTTACACACTTTTCCTAATGAACGTATTTTTACAATTAAATTAGACACTTTAACTGGTTTAAATGGATTTGCAGCAAATGGTTTACATATTTCTTCCCATGTAATGAGAACGGGATTAAATCAATCAATTTTCCCAAAAGTAAAACAAATGATTGGTTTTCATGGATATGATGTAAGCTTGTTATAAGTACTATTACCAAGCATACCAATTGCATTGAAAGCTACTACTTTAGTCACTACACACATACAGGAACACACACACGCACACTCTATTTTTTTTATGATAAACGAATTTGTGAATGTATATATTTGTGTCTATATATAAATATATTTATGTATGTTGCATGTAACAAAAACACTAACAATATCATGAGATTTCCGGCTTAGGTTGCTTGATCAAATTTCTGATCAAGTCAAAGTTTTCTCAGCAGGTTTATAGAATCAATAAATGATACATTATATGAGGGTAATTTTTGTAATACTCTATAGAAAAATTTAATTTCATGTGAATAACAATAATACCATATTCCAAGAATGAATAAAAACACACAAAGGCAAACTGTTAACATTGTTATAAGTAGACGTACAGTAAACATTTGTCACAACAGAATGATAGATGAATGATAATAAATAAGATTAAACAATGAAAGGCGGACCATGTGATACTCACCTATAAGGGATATAAATGTATATATATATATTCGGAAAATTTGTCTACATTAGGTTTTATGGAGAAAGCTTTCAAAGAGTTACTTGATTTAGGGGTTATAGTCACATCCAATGAAATTGTGTCATGCGGTTGTGTTCATTCAAAATGTTATCTCAAATACAAAAATATGTTAACTTTGGATTTGAAAAAATTACATTTACTCGGGTATGTATTGATAAGTGATGAAAACTATTGTGACAAATATGATGCATGTAACAAACCAAAAAATTCAGCAACAACAACAACAACAATCACTACTACATCCTCTTCTACTTCGGATAGTAATAACAATAATGGTAATAATAGTTGTAATAATAATGGTGCCGTTGTTACATTAGTAGACGTTACATCTGCTGACACGAAAACTAGAAACAATGATGGTCTCGAAAGTAACACAAGATATGGTGTAGAAACAGCCAGCATTAAATTCTTACCATTGGATGCACTTAACTATTTGACAAATGTTAACCTTTACCTTGGTAATAAAATAACTTATCAAACACTTGAATCATATGTATTGTTAAACCTTAATGAACAGGCTTTTTTCTCTGGTGTCAATAGAGTTAAATAATTTTGTACTTCAATGTAACAAATGTAAATAAAATCATAAGAATATAGATTAACAGGTAAAGAAATGTGTACACTTGTGATTTTCCGCGATTAATAAAAGTAATACAGGTTAATATTGAAGAAACTGCAATCACTACTATCGGGTAGATAAGTTTTTCATTGTTAATTGAATGTAAAACTTTTCTCAATTTACCTGTTAAAATTTCATTACTATTGTTGTTGTTTGTTTGACTCACTGGTGTTGCTACTACTGTTGATACATTGACATTCTCAAATTGTTTGAGAAAATTTAATGCTGCATTGTAAATTTTAGCAGGTTGTTCAAGATTATTTTTTTCCATGTCTCTTGGTTGGCGAGTAGTTTACTTTCTATTATATGTACTCATTATTGTAACAATATATCTAAATGAGGCTTATGCAACGACGCCAACAATAACAACAATGTCAACAGGTACCAGGAAGTTTCCATTTGCGCAGTCCAATGATTACAAAAGATTTAAAGTTAAGTATTCACATGGGTATTCATATGGTGATGGTGATGACACCGGTGATCATTCAGGTGCACAAAATGGAAATTATTTCCCGGATGATATCAGTGTTGGGAAACCATTACAGGTTGAAACGGCTGAACAGCATGCCGTGGATGCAGTACAAACAGGGAAAACATTACAGTACAATTGTGATGTTGATGGTGACTCTCTGACCATTTGTGATATGAATGATTTATCAACAATACCAGGTTGTAAACAGGCTGGTGTTGCATGTCACCATTTTGATAAACCTATTGGAGTACACAAAAATGGGGTACAATTCAATATTCCGGCAAACAATTCACCAGATCAGGGTTATGCTCTGACAATTTTAAACTCTTCTCACAAGTGTAACCCTTACCATGGTGAATTGATACTTGTTGCGACAGCACGACATGATGTCTACATGTTTATCTGTAATTGTAAAAGGCCTGGACTGATTGGTAACCTTACAGTACTAGATTCATGTTCAACTCCATTCATTTGTAATGGGTCTGTGGTAAATATAAATGTACCTTTTACCGAATTACAGTGTGTTTGCCGTCCAACAGAGAAACACGTTAGACTGGGAAACAATCAACAGCCAGGTTGTGTTCCATTAACCATAGGTGAGGCTAATACACTGTTTTCCGATTGGAGTCATTTGGTGGCATTTAGTGCTCATCAGACCACACTTGCTACAAGACATTTAAATCCAGAGATCAGGGATAACCTTAAAACCAGTTCAATACTTGATCCTTGTGTACACACTTTGAATGGCCCTGCTACGACTCAAACCAATTTACTTTCATACTTTGAAAATGGAACTTGTAAAATCCAAGATTACGGTATTCCATTGGTCAGAACAAACATTTCCACAGCCAATGAGATACAACAAGCAAAGGGTGAGTTGCAAAATCGCTAACAACAACAAGTACAGCCAATCGAATAAATAGTATTTTCTGGACTCCAGAAAATCCGAACAAATTATTGTTGATGGAATCCATGGAACAGGGCAACCTGCACTTTTAGTTCGAATTTTGCCTGAAATTATTGATACCCAAAAGAAAAAAAGTGATCATCACAAAGTGTATCAATCTAGGCTAGCAATTGTTATTCGAGACAATGGATTACAATTTTGGCGTGATTTGTCAACTTCTTTTTCGAATCGATCTTTGAATGGAGCTTCTTCTTCTTCTTCTTCTGATCATGATGATGATGATGATGATGATAGTATAGTAAATGGTGATACTGATAATGAGTATGGCACTAGAAATGATCGAGACGTGTCACTAAAAACTTATTATTAACGATAGCACTTACCCCTGGAATAACTTATGGGAATCATTGTCAGTACACCTTGAATACTGGAAACTCAATTATTGGTGGACAATGTTACTATGATCCAGTTGCTAGCCGGCCCACTTATCCATTTAGCTGCTTTCTCGGTGAATCTTTTCATGTCAAAGTGAATGGTTTTCCATTAGCTTTGTATAAACAACCACCATGGTTTACACATGGTTCCTCAATAGGCGATAAATACAATACAGCGTATAGCCTTTGTTCTCACTGTTTACAAATAGCACCACTTAAAAGTTTAACCTATGATGCCAACTGTTTACGTAAAACAGCACATATGAAATTTTATGCTTTCCAACTTTGCTCAGAACTCAATGCACCGGTTGGTTGTACAAATGGTTTGCTGAGTTTTGATAATATATTTGATTACAGACTTCATGCGGACAAATTTATAAAATGATGCATATATCCATGTCCATGTATTTGCATGAAATTACAAAAAAGCGTGTCCAAAAATTGTTGTTTGCCTGTCAGGTTCGCTGTGCGGGTGCTTTTATTGCTTGCAAAATTGATTCTGAAAACACAAATGTCATTGTATGCTATAATAGTTCACTTGCTAATAGGTATGATGAAAGTGAGTATTCCATAGATGGATTAGATGCATTAAAGGAGGTAGGGTCACTTTTAAGATTTCCACTTTTATGGTGTCTTGATTTCTCGAGATACACACTAAACACGCTTAACAGGGAAAGCGCAATGTAACCTAATGTTGCACAAATCATAATTGTATCCATTGAATAGTGAAACGAGTAACCGATAGTTACCGAGCGTACTCGTTGTTCTTGTTGTTGTTGTTGTTGTTGTTGTTGTTGTTGTTGTTGTAAGTTGGTGTTTTGTGGTTGTTGAACGGTCTGCTGAGTTTTTATTATAAATGCTGGCCCTTGTTGATGAACCAATGTTAGCAAAATGTACAGCTATTTCCATACTGTAATGTGGCAGTATTAAAAATAGATTGTTTTTTGCCAGGTAAACCTGAGATTTTTGATTGAAATCTGTTATTTCTGTGATAAATTTTTGCTTATTTAAAACATCATCAATAAATATAAATCGTATAAAATCATACCAAAATAACATTCGATCATTTTCCGTTTTTAAAGTGTAGAAAAGGGCTCCCGGGAATCCAGTCAGCGTTGTAAGAGACCAGTCTAGGTTACACCTTATTCTTGAAAACTGTTCATAAGTTAAAATCATAACAGATGATAAATATCTGATAGGAGGCAGGTAGCAGGTACTAACAGTGAGACAATCAACGTTGTGATACAGGCAATGAAACCAGAAATAGCCAAAAAAAGACTTTTTGGAGGTTGTACTGATTAGGGCAAGTCAAAAAAGAGACTAGATATATTTATTATAATTATAAGATTGTTGGCTTGTTGCTACAATTTCGATCAATAGATTCAAACGATTGAAACTATAAGCAGTAAGATAAACTATCTTTCACTCATTGTTTATTTATCTATATATATATAAACCTAAACCGTAAATGTTCTCTGAAGAAGAAACATTGTTTCCGAAAACAAGTATTGACAAACCTAAGATTGCTATTAAAACACTTTTTTTACAGCCAACGCAATCCATTGTTTCAGTGAAAAGTGACAAATGTAAAAATTTTAAATCGAAAACGAAAAAACGACCGAAAGATCATTCAAGATCATCATCATTATCATCATCATCATCATCATTGGCATCATCATCAACAACAACAACAACAACAACGACAATAACAGCAACAACAACAACAACAACAGCAGCAACAGCAGCATCAACGAAAACAACAAAAACATCATTGTCATCATTATTTACACATTTGTCAAAAGCAGAATCAAGCAGATCAATAAATGACATTTGTACAAATACAAGTACTAGCAACAATGTTGATTGTGATCATCAACCCAGAGAAACCAGTCAACCAGTTCCTGCATTAAATAATGCAACAACTAGCCAAAATGTTAAAAGATTTCATAGGGTAAAAAAAATCAACATCACAGCCAATAGCACAACTACTGCTACCCCTACTAAAGTTGCTGACAACTCAGTTACTTCTAGCAGCATTGTTGCATTGCCACTACAACCAATAACAAGCATCACTACTGATGATGCTAATGATAATACCAATACATCCTCTGATGATGGTCCGGTCAAACTTTATAGTTATAACTGTTCTGCTAATAAAAATTCCGCTAGTACAGGAGTAATGAAAATGGCAACAAAGAAAAGGAAAAAGCGAAAACAAGAATTGCAAAATAAATTCAATTGCAAGGATTTTGAAATTTTACTCAAAAAAATTGGTGCTAATATCAACAATTATACAGATCTTTATGAACTTGAGTTTGCAGAAGGATGTCTAATTTATCTTGCAACCAATCTTTCTGATTTTTCAAATTTGGAATGGGACTATTTACTTGAACATGGTATATTAAACAATGTTTGGAATGAAAAGATTGTCTACATTCTGGGAAGGTATGCATCAACATTAAAACCTCTGGATGGTATTCTATCAAAAAACCGAAAAATAAAAGAATCTTTTGGTTGGTTAACACGAGTAACAAATACCGACAATAGTGGTAATGAGCAACAACAACAACAACAACAACAATATACGACGCGTATACTGGTAACGCAACCTACCCTTCCCATACAAATGTTAAATGAATTATCTCAATGTATCAAAATAAAAGCTAAAAAACAAACATGTAATTGAAATTCAAAAAGATTGCTACATACACACATTTTTCATTTACGCGTTACCCGTGAGCAACGGTAAACGCATTTGTTTTTCATCATTTTTCAATATTAACATGGCTGAGAACAGAACTTGACGAAAGAATATTTTTAATGTCAGCATAGCTAGTTGCTGTTAATCGATCAAATTCTTTACCCATATTATTGTAGTATTCATTGATATATATTTTGGTTGTTTTGATGTGTTTATGACCTAACCAATCTTTAATTATGTGTATGTTTTTGTGGTGTTCTGCAAGTTTACGGGCTATCTGATTTCGAAACATGTGTATACCAAAACCTTTAGGAGCAAAAAAACCGTTTGCCTTGTAAAACTCTACATGCATT
>NW_026515517.1:0-12500 GCF_014898815.1 Panonychus citri | reverse complement strand
GAAAATAAGTGAGTGGCAACATAAAACCCCATTTTCTAGAGTACTGTTTATGTTGTGGAAACATGAAATTATGTTAATTTTCCTCACATCTACGATTGTTATTTTATTGTCAAACATGTGCTGTATGGTGGTGAGCACGCAGCAAAAATTGTAATCAAATGTAACTCTATTTCGGAAGAATAAAAAAATTTTCCTGCTTTCAAATTTTCGATTTCAATCTATACAACAGTAATCCTATTAGTCACGATAGAAACCAGTATGCTGCTCTTTTGACCAAAAAAGATCGTTTTCCACCGCAATATGCATATAACTTTACTTTTAGACGAGCAAAAAACATTTAAATAATTGTAAAGCAGTTTCATCGGATCATTCGCTAGTTATCTGCTTTCATATCTGATATATATATATATGCATGTTTATTTAATATCGACTTACAATCATACATCGTACAACCATAGAGATCGTCTTCATACTAATCAGTATAAGCTGTGCAACATTGAGAATTGTAAAATGATGTATAAGTCGGATCATTTTGTTACATGGTTTTCCTTTCTATTTTATATAACTTCTTTTTTGGCTGGTACCCTCGAAGTGAATGCAAGTGTTGTTGTTGATAGTTCTACCACTACCACTACCACCAACACCACACCCACTGCTTGGGCTATTACTGGTAAAAGTTTATCAGCTTCATTGGAAAATGGTGGATCTACTAGACCTGAATCGAATGTATCCTCACTACCAACGCATGAGGCTAAAAACAACAAACATTTCCTAGAATGGGTGGCTATACCAAAAAAAAGTTATCACGTTAACCTGTTCTCACATGTATCCATTGTATGTAGTGCTGTTGGTAATCCTGCGCCAAGAGTTTACTGGTATCGTTACGATAAAAAAAAACCTGTCTACTATTCAAATGATGATAATGTTAGTCACTTCATCGACAATCAACGGTTAACTCAAAACCAACTCAGAAACTTGTCCAAGAGCAGTCAACAACAACAACAACCATCATTGAATCTCTACACTGCTAACCAGACTGGGTTTGTTATTGCTAAACTTTTCATACCAATAATCACTGGTGATGATACCGGTGAAGAATTTCATTGTATTGCTGACAATGGGTTAAAAAAAAAAGATCGCAAGGTTTACCTCAAAGTCTCCAATTCACCAGATCTTCTTACTGCATCACACGACTCTTATGTACAACAGGTTGCAAAACAACAGAGGTTAGCTGAAGTCTACAATAAACCAAAAATAGTATCATGGACAATGAACAGCACAGGTGTTATCGGTAATGATGCTCTATTACGATGTAGACATAATTTTGTAGGAGGAACAGTTGTCAATTGGAGAGACCATAACAATGTTGAAGTAGAAAACTTTAATAGATTTATTAAACTACCCTCGGGGGATTTACTCATTCGTAATGTAAGCCTACTAGACATTGGTTCGTATAAATGTTCAGCAACCAATGGTTACGGATGGTCAACTGTTGAATCATTCTTGTATCCTGTTTTCAGCAGCAGCAGCAGCAGCAGTAGTAGTAGTAGTAGTAGTAGTAGTAGTAGTAGCAACAGCAGCAGCAGCGGTAGCCGCAATAACAATCAGAGCAATTGTTTTGCATCAATTAAGCATGCTGGCATCATCTGTCAACCATCATCATCATCATCATCATTCAACAATCATTTGAGAATCTGTATTCACAATTTTTTCCATACAAATTAAATTTAAATCAACTTTACATATCATCTACATGTATATGTGTTTGTATTTTTTTTGCACTCAACAATTAATTCTGTCTTTAGTAATGCTTCTCTTATGTACATTGTCGCGTGATTTTTACACGTTTTTACCTAACCGAACATAATGTCACTAGCTTCTGATCAATATACAAATTATTCTCATTCTCTGAACAATAGAATATACATTTGTGATAGAATCATTGGCTTTACATAGATTGGATAGAGGCAAGTTACGTCACGTTAGGTTGCCGTGCCTCGAGACATTTTATTGATTTGGTCGTTTAATTTTTTGCATAACATTTCCACACAAACTCAGAGTCGGAAAAAAATACAGATAAAGCAAAAAGAGTGCAAGAAATTGTGAAAGAAAGCAAATTTAGAGATAAACAGAAAAAAGTTATGGGTCATGATAACAAATGTCAAAAAATTACACGTAAATATTGTGGTACATTGGATACAGGAGTGTCTCTATGCTACTGATTCCATTGTTTGTCGTAAGGATACATCGATAACTTCCATAATCAGCAAGCTTAACATTTTTAATCAATAAGTCTCCGGTCGGTAACTGGACAAAACGGTTAAATTTTTGTAACGAAATTCCATCTTCATCTTTCCAAGTCAATGTGTAAGTGGGTTGTCTTTGATGTTTATCTTGGTAAGGTTCAAAAATTCTACATCTCAATATTGCAGCATACCCTATACGACCAATTGTAACCCGTGTCCATGATTTGATGTAGAACAATTTGGTATCATTTATAAGTATCTTTGCTATATCAACACTAGCATTGTTTGCATTGGAAGCATTATTTGCGTATGAAAGCTCAAAATCATTCACCGATACTGAACTTGTACCTCTATTACCTGCTCCTGCTGCTCCTGCTGCTGCTGATGATGATGATGATGATGATTTTGTCGTTGAAGTTGTTGTTGTTGTTGTTGTTGTTGGTGATGGTAGTGGTTGTGTCGGTAATGGTGTTGATTTACTAGTTATACCATTATTGGTTTGCGGTAAAATATCAAGTATTATTTTACGTTGCATTTGTGAGTATCCATTGTTTGCAATACAAATGTAGTGTACTCTTATAGGTGTACCTTGATGATGATGATGATGTAATACCGAACTATTAGATGTAATCAACAATCTAGCACGTACACTAGCTGTTAAGTTTGTTACTCCTAAACCAAAAGTTGACAAAATAGTTGCTTCGTCAGTATTCACTTCTCTGTTATCCCCATCCTTACGATGCTCGCTATTGTTCGATGACCCGAAATTTGTAATGTTATTATGATTATGTTTATTGTTACTTCTACTACTATTCATACTACTAGCACTACTATGATATTCATCATCATCATCATCATCATCATCATCTTCAGTATCAGAATAACTGATGGTACTCCAAGCAACTGCTGGTGTAGGATAACCAGTAGCAGCACAATCGAGAACAATATTTTGTCCGTATGCTAAAGTTGTCCTGTTTGGTGGTGGTTGTCCTTCCCATCGTAAAAATGATTGATCACCAAGAATTGTAGGTGGATCTACCCAAGGACAAATTTTTTTCCCAAAGAAACTGTTAGAAGCCTGTATAAATATTTGTTGTTGATGATACGTTATACCATATAATGATAACATCATCAGCACCATTAGTGCATTCTGACACATTATTTGTAACATGGACATGTTAACTTTTGTTGTTTTTGTTGTTGTTGTTGTTCAGATGCCTAACAGGAACACAAGTGATATGTCACGAAAAAAATAACAAAATGATCTTCAGTCAAGTATCCAGTTTACTATTGATTACACTTAAATATATATGTACTATTATATGTATATATATTATTTATGTTTTTCTACGCATTGTCTAGTTATAATTTAATTATTTAATAATTTTCAAGCAAGTTTCAGTAGTTTTCAAGCTACTACAGTGTATAACTTATTACACAGATTGGTATTGCATGGATGCATGCATGCATTCATGTATGTTCATCATGGAACAAGCAACAGTAAAGTTCGTACCCCGTCACTACCATATTGATTACTTGTGATACATTGAAAGTAACCCATATCGTTCCAGTTTACAGTTTTTATGAACAAATCTCCTGATGCAAGTTTTTCATATGAAGCAAAGTTTTCTTTGTTTTCTCCTAATCGAACACCAAGTGAATCAACCCAATAGTGATCAGTGATTGTTAGGTTACTGGTTCCCTTTCCCTTCCCTTGTATCCTGCTAATCTTTTTGAGGTTATTGATACCACCACCACCAGTAGTACTGCTCATAGGTGTGTCACTACTTCGACATCGAAGAACCGTACTATAGCCTACTTTAGCTGAAGCAATCTCTGTCCATGAGTTAATTCTTGGTTTGACCAACAGTGTACTTTCCAAATCAGAAATTGAATATCGTTCATACCTGCTAGGTGTACCATGTAGCTTACCTTTCCCTGTTGTCACAAGTGCTGAAGGGGAAACCGGTTCAATTTTTACCTCGAGTTCTATTTGATCGAGTCCATTGTCAATGAGACAAGAGTAATATTTATGTGTATCCCATGTAACAACAGGTATAACCAGTCTAGCTGTGTTTAAACTTGAAACATCTCCAAGCTGTGAGTAAGGAGCATCAAGTATATATTGTCTAGCTAACTCGTCATAATCAGTTTTTGATCTCTCACGTACATAGTCTAAATTTTTCAACCAACGTACCCTCGGTGCTGGAGATCCCAACGCAGAGCATGACAGCTCAAAAGTTGATCCAATAATGGCCTTGTAAAATTCAGCTGGTTTTTCGATCCAATCTAAATAAGGTCGAATATTGTACGGCCAACAGTTTGGTGTTCTCTCTGCATGTTTTCGTACTGTAAAAACACTAAATTGAGAAGACGACTTCACCAATATACCAGTAAGTACAACAAGGATAACAACACCTAAATTACAAACCCTGAACATTGAACAGCACATCATCACACCCAATTCCTAATTTCTAAAATCTAAACATTGAACATTCCTTTATACAGCAATAGAAAGCAAAACAACAAGCACAAATTAGACTTTTTTGTCGTATATTGTCTTTAATCTTTCTATTCTTATTCAGAAAATAGGCAATACGCTCATCTGGCTATTTTGACTCCGATTTTAGCCTCATACAACTAGTACAAACTAGTAATTACTATTCAATTGTTTCCATTGAAATTGTCATTGTGATTGTTAAAGGTGGAGCCAAACAAACTAATGCACTATCAATTGATGAATTGATTTTATCTGCATTTAGTTATTTACATACTACAGCTACGCATTTTCCCATCCGCCGTACACACACAACAACAGTTGTGAGTGACAAAAGTTTGATTGCCTAATTGTGAACCGCCTTTCTTTTTCTTCATAAGTGAGGTAAAGTTCGTGGATCTACATTGGAAACCTTACAGAACATACAAGATGATAACTTCATAGTTAGTTTGGTGCTAACTTTGATGGTACTAATATGTATCTTCTGGTAACCCATTTGTAGTCAATGGATATATCTTGATCCTAAAACACAGGACAACATTGATGCGCTTACCAAACGACACAGGACAACCATTCAAAAAACACACTACTTACACACTGTTGCACAATCAATGATGCATGAAAGGTATGTTCTGTAGTCAACAAATTGTATCTTCACATTATTGCAATTTGCGACATCAACAATTTTGAACGATCTTGGTGTAATAATGATTCTCAATTCATCAGATATGTAACAACTATATTTTAGTCTGAAATCATCAAATTGTATCTTAAAAACACTTCACGCATAGTAATTGTAGTACCAACAATCCTTTTTCCTAAAAATCAAAATGATGGGTACGTAAGAGAAGAAGAGTAAGAGACTTTCAAAAGAAAGACTCACAAAGAAAGAGAACCCAAAAAAGAAAGAGACAACAGAAAGAGAACTGATACTTCCATGCATTTATGCAAGTATACTTGAATTGGGTAGATTACAATTTCAGAACAAAATCATCAAATTTTATTCAAAAATACAGTACAGATAGTAAAGGTTTCGTTTTCCTTCCAGCCACCAATCCTTTTCCTAAAAAATCAGATGGGTACGTAAGAAGAAGAGTAGAGACTTTCAAAGAAAGACTCACAAGAAAAGAACCCAAAAAAGAAAGAGACAACAGAAAGAGAACTGATACTTCCATGCATTTATGCAAGTATACTTGAATTGGGTAGATTACAATTTCAGAACAAAATCATCAAATTTTATTCAAAAATACAGTACAGATAGTAAAGGTTTCGTTTTCCTTCCAGCCACCAATCCTTTTTCCTAAAAATCAAAATGATGGGTACGTAAGAGAAGAAGAGTAAGAGACTTTCAAAAGAAAGACTCACAAAGAAAGAGAACCCAAAAAAGAAAGAGACAACAGAAAGAGAACTGATACTTTCATACATTGACATTGATATGTTTGTACATGTGTAAGTATACAGTGAATAGAGCCGATGACAATTTCAGAACAAAATCATCAACAATATAATATATAATAAATATAATATAATATATATAATATATATATAATATAATATAATATATAATATATACTATATATATAATATATACTATATATATAATATATACTATATATATAATATATACTATATATATAATATATACTATATATATAATATATACTATATATATAATATATACTATATATATAATATATACTATATATATAATTTATAATATATTTATAATTCATAAATAATTTTTTTTAATGTAATATAATATGAAAAATGATTGATGCCAGTTTTCAACTGAATTCCATCCAACCTACTCATGAGTGTTGATGTGATTTGGTTAAAAGATATTGTGTAGATAGTAATTGTTTCGTTTTCCTTCTAGTCACCAATCCTTTCCCCTAAAAATTAAAATGATGGGTACGTAAGAGAAGAAGAGTAAAAGACTTTCAAAAAAAGACTCACAAAGACAGAGAATCCAATAAAGAAAGACTCACAAAGAAAGAGAACTGATACTTCCATACATTGACATTGATATGTTTGTACATGTGTAAGTATACGGTGATTAATATATATAATATAATATATAATATATATAATATAATATATGATATAATATATAATATATATAATATAATATAATATAATATATATAATATATATAATATATAATATATATAATATAATATAATATATATATATAATATATAATATAATATAATATAATATATATAATATATATATATAATATAATATATATAATATATATAATATAATATAATATATATAATATATACAACAACGAAAAATGAGATGAGAACAAAAATGCTATCAATTGCGCATAAAGTGATAATTTTTTTCTAATTGTGATTACATTTTCGGTTACGCTTTATTTAAATCAATTCAATTTTTCTTTTAATTTTGATTAATTTATTTTTTTATGCGCAATTGATATAATTTCTGCTCGTATCTCATTTTTTGTGGCTGTATATTACAATATATATGGTATATAATATATATATAATATATACTATATATATAATTTATAATATATTTATAATTCTTAAATAATTTTTTTAATGTAATATAATATGAAAAACGATTGATGCCAGTTTTCAACTAAATTGGGTACGTAAGAGAAGAAGAGTGAGACCCTCAAAAAGAAAGACCCACAGAGAAAGAGACCATCAAAAAGAAAGACCCACAGAGAAAGAGACCATCAAAAAGAAAGACCCACAGAGAAAGAGATAATCATAAAGAAAGAGACAACAGAAAGAGAATTGATACTTCCATGCATTTATGCAAGTATACTTGAACGGGTTAGATTACAATTTCAGAACAAAATCATCAAGGTGTATCCAAAAATAAAGTACGGATAGTAATTGTTTCGTTTTCCTTCCAGCCACCAATTTTTTTTCCTTAAAAATAAAATGATGGGTACGTAAGAGAAGAAGAGTAAGAGACTTCCAAAAGAAAGACTAACGAATGCAGAGTGTACAAAGGTATTAATAGATTAATTTGACACAATTTGCGAGTGAGCAATTGAAATAAAAACGTCAAAAAATTCTTTTTTACATCCAGTTTCAAAATGGGCTCTTGTAAAGCTTGTGATTTGGTTGGTGGTCAAAGTGATCTAACTCAATATATCATCGATTATTATGAAAGTATTGGTTATCAAACTTGTTACTCTGAAAAGTATAGGACTCCATTGAAGCGAGCGGAATCATATGTCAATTGGCCTAAACCAGAATTAGATATAGAAAAGTTGGTAGATGCTGGATTCTTTTACAGAGGTGTAAGAGATTTAGTATCATGTTTTCATTGTGGTCTCAACATACATGAATGGCAATCAGATGACGATCCATTAATTGAACACTTGAAGTTTAACGCCAGATGTGAATATCTATATGTAAAATGTGGTACAATGTTCCTGGCTAACAAGACATACGGTTATGACCTACAAGGAGAAATTCCACTAGCTGAACTATCAAGAACTGGAATTGGTCGATACAACTGTAAAGTTTGTAAAGAGATGGAAGTTGGATGTACCTTCTATCCATGTGAACATGCAGTAGCATGTACAAACTGTACTGTCAAGCTCTCAAAATGTCCGATATGTAATCGCCGAATCAGAAAAGTATTAAGGTTTATCTTCACTGATTAACCTTTGATTAAATGAGGATGGCTCTTTGTTAAAACATTACAGTTAATCCTTTGTTGTCATGTCGTTTACATTGAGCTAAGCGCTTTTTCGAGTAAATTAAATTTACTAAATTTCACTACCCGACATTATCAATTAAATGCTCAAAAATCAGGTTTCAGGTGAGGATTAAACGACTGTTGATAGATGTATGTTATTTGACTGATTCGAGTGTAATTATTGTGACAAGAATTGTGAAAACTGTGTAACTTCTTTTAATTTATTGTAGGGATTTTGTTAACAATTTTCCACCAACAATTGAATACACAGGTTTGCAAGTTGTCAACATCATGGCTCATTCAAGGTTATCAAGTGATTAATCAGTTCTTTAGAAGAAGAAATTCCCAATGTATCCATATGAGCCCGAGTTATTCCCAGGAACACAAAGGATCAAAGTGGATGATTACAAAAGTGTGTTTTCAAACATGGAGAATAACAGTAACTGGTAAAATAATCATGAATCAATCTAGGATATGGATGAGTATGTGATACCTTGTGTGTTTTTACTTGTACTGGCATATTTTTATATTAAATATTATACAGATAATTTTAAATACATATACGCAAATATTTACTGTTTGTAGGTCCATGTACATACTCGATGATAGGGAGGTAAAGTTAAGAGCATAAGAACCTTATCTCCTAACATGTTATTGTTTTTATTGTACTTCATATTACTACTACTACTACTACTACTACTACTACTACTACTACTACTACTACTACTACTACTACTACTACTACTACTAATACTAATACTACTAATACTTTTAATGAAACAAGTTTTGCTCTTATTACAGAATACTGATTAAAGCTGCATGACACCTAAATGATAAACTAAAAAACATCTGATAAGTTGGATTTTTATATTATGTCTTTATGTTCTATGAGGAAATTTTGACATACATCATATTTCAACCTCAAAAAATACTCATTTATTTGGGTCATACGACGATCAGATATCACTATAATCTCTCCTACTACTACTACTACTACTACTATTACATCTACTACTACTACAACTACAGCCCTATTCCCCTTTTATAGTGATTTTTCTAGAATAAAATTTTGGATTGTGCTTGTACAATATAACTTTTTTTTTTGCACCAAAGATCCTTGTTTTTACGTATAAACCATTATGTGATGGCAATCTTGGTGAGAAAGACAACGTAAGATAACAACACATAAAGGAACAATATCAAACCCTAAAGTTTCTTTCCTTGACAGAAACAAATGTGAGCCACCTAAACATAATTCATTCTTTCCCTTATGCGTTGCAGATGATTGCATACATTGTGGGAACCTGAAATATGTACAGATGATTGCATATGCGATGACGATGTTATTGCAAAAACAGAATAAAAAAAGTTAACAAGTAATTGCATATTTACAGCCCATTTAGTTGAAAAAGAAAATCAAAAATATCCATAAGTCATTGGGTATTATCAGATAATTGCAGAAAAAGCAAACCATGAATATGCACAGATGATTGCATACATTTAGAAACCTTAAATATGCACAGATGATTGCATATTTACAGTCAATTCAATTGAAAGGAGAGTCAAAAATATGACAGATGATTGCATACAATTAGGAACCTTAAATATGCACAGATGATTTATACACAGTCAATTTAATTGAAAGGAGAGTCAAAAATATGCGCAGATGATTGCATATTCAATCAATTTAATCAAAAAGTCAAAAATATACAGATGATTGCATATTTCAGTCAATTTAATCAAGGAAGTCAAAAATATGCAAAAATCATTGCATATTTCAAGTCAATTTATTAAAAAGTCAAAAATATGCAAAAATGATTGCATATTTCGTCAATTTAATGAAGAGGAGTCAAAAATATGCACAGATGATTGCATATTTCAAGTCAATTTTAATCAAAAAAGGAAGTCAAAAATATGCACAGATGATTGCATATTTCAAGTCAATTTAATTAAAAAAAGGAAGTCAAAAATATGCAAAAATCATTGCATATTTGCAGCAAATTGCATACAGAAAGAGAGTCAAAAATATGCACAGATGATTGCATATTTGCAGCCAATTGCATACAGAAAGAGAGTCAAAAATATGCACAGATGATTGCATATTTCAAGTCAATTTTAATCAAAAAAGGAAGTCAAAAATATGCAAAAATCATTGCATATTTGCAGCCAATTGCATACAGAAAGAGAGTAAAAAATATGCACAGATGATTGCATATTTGCAATCAATGCATACAGAAGAGAGTAAAAATATGCACAGATGATTGCATATTTGCAGCAAATTACATACAGAGTCAAAAATATGCAGATGATTGCATATTTCAAGTCAATTTAATTAAAAAAAGAAAGTCAAAAATATGCACAGATGATTGCATATTTGCAGCAAATTGCATACAGAGAGAGGATCAAAAATATGCACAGATGATTGCATATTTGCAACGAATTGCATACAGAAAGAGGATCAAAAATATGCACAGATGATTGCATATTTCAAGTCAATTTAATTAAAAAAAGGAAGTCAAAAATATGCACAGATGATTGCATATTTGCAGCAAATTGCATACAGAAAGAGAGTCAAAAATATGCACAGATGATTGCATATTTCAACAATTACATAAAGAAAGTAAAATATACAGATGATTGCATATTTGCAACAAATTACATACAGAAGAGGATCAAAAATATGCACAGATGATTGCATATTTCAAGTCAATTTAATTAAAGGAAGTCAAAAATATGCACAGATGATTGCATATTTCAAGTCAATTTAATTAGAAAAAGGAAGTCAAAAATATGCACAGATGATTGCATATTTCAAGTCAATTTAATTAAAAAAAGGAAGTCAAAATATGCACAGATGATTGCATATTTGCAACAAATTGCATACAGAAAGAGGATCAAAAATATGCACAGATGATTGCATATTTCAAGTCAATTTAATTAAAAAGGAAGTCAAAAATATGCACAGATGATTGCATATTTGCAACAAATTGCATACAGAGAGTCAAAAATATGCACAGATGATTGCATATTTCAAGTCAATTTAATTAGAAAAAGGAAGTCAAAAATATGCACAGATGATTGCATATTTGCGTAATTACATAAAGAAGATCAAAATATGCACAGATGATTGCATATTTCAAGTCAATTTAATTAAAAAAGTCAAAAATATGCACAGATGATTGCATATTTCAAGTCAATTTAATTAAAAAAAGGAAGTCAAAAATATGCACAGATGATTGCATATTTGCAGCAAATTGCATACAGAGAGATGATCAAAAATATGCACAGATGATTGCATATTTCAAGTCAATTTAATTAAAAAAAGGAAGTCAAAAATATGCACAGATGATTGCATATTTGCAGCAAATTGCATACAGAGATGATCAAAATATGCACAGATGATTGCATATTTCAAGTCAATTAATTAAAAAGTCAAAAATATACAGATGATTGCATATTTGCAGCCAATGCATACAAAGAGAGTCAAAATATGCACAGATGATTGCATATTTCAGTCAATTCAATACAAAGAAAGTCAAAATATGCACAGATGATTGCATATTTGCAGCAAATTGCATACAGAAGATCAAAATATGCACAGATGATTGCATATTTCAAGTCAATTAATTAAAAGGTCAAAAATATACAGATGATTGCATATTTCAAGTCAATTAATTAAAGAAGTCAAAAATATGCACAGATGATTGCATATTTGCAACAAATTGCATATAGAAAGAGAGTCAAAAATATGCACAGATGATTGCATATTTGTAGACAATTTTAATTAAAAAAGGAAGTCAAAAATATGCACAGCTGATTGCATATTTGCAGTCAATTTAATTACAAAAAGAAAGTCAAAAATATGCACAAGTCATTGCATATTTGTAAAGTCATCTTCGATATACAATTGCAATATACATTAAAAAGTCAGAAAATGTCCGATTTTGTTCGATTTTTCATCTATGGATCACAATATGCATTTCGATATTTTGCATATTTGACACATCGATGGCAAATTATTCAATCTCATCCTCAAAAATCAGAGTGTCTGGTTGATTATCAATGCC